>NC_135783.1:75463946-75763946 GCF_051106095.1 Pogona vitticeps | reverse complement strand
CCAGGTCGTGAGCACAGTTTCTGAACTGGCTTCTTAAGAGAAAAGCAAACCAAGAGTCTCTTTTACTGCCCTCTCCTGCCTCCTCTCACTTCTGACAGTGGGCTGGTGAGGACCAAAGAGGATTGCATTACGTCTGCATGCCATTTGGATGTGAAGATTGCACCAACTGGCATAGCAGTCCTCCTAGTGACTAGCCTGCTTCAGCCCGCCCTGAAATGGGCATGCAGACAAGTCTACTCTAGTCTTTTGTGTTTCCTGCCCACTTGAAAGTTCATAAATAAGTGGTAGAAATTTATTCATAGTGAGGAAAGGTTGTACATGTGTTTTTTTAAAAGAAAAATATTATTAGCTTTTGCTGTGTTTTGATTTCCTTGTGGATAATCCATAGAGCATTGTTTTCCATGTGAATCACAATGGTGAACACTTTATCATCTACTTAATCATGTTACTCAAAAAATCCTGAAAGCAAAGTTTACTAAGGGGATCTCCTGTATGGAGAATTAGTGCAGGGAAAACACCCCAGAACTGTGATAGAAGGATATCTGCAAGCAGGATCTGAAGGCCTTAGGAATGGACCTCAACAAATGGGAAACTTTGACATCTGAGCATTCAGCCTGGAGGCAGGTGGTGCATCATGGCCTCTCACATTTTGAAGAAATACTTGTTCAGCAGGCTGAGGCAAAGAGGCAGTCCCAAAACCAGCAAAATCAGTGAGCTGGACAGGGGACAGATTGTATTTTTCTTCAGTGTTGAAGGGATTTTCATTCTCAAATTGGTTTTCTCAGCCACACTAGACATTGTTCCAAGACCTCTATTCAAAGCACGTTATCATAGTGTCTTGATACTAAAGGATGCCTACAGTAAGGATATAGAGAAAATAGTAAGGACATTAACTACTGTATCACCAAATATATTCTTGATTGCTTCTTTCCCCTCAAAACCATGTGAAAAGTTGTTAAAAGAGAGGAAGTAGCCTATCATCCTTTAAACTAGATGAAAAGTCTATAAGAAACAGAATAATTGATTAGATACATCCTCTGAGGAACTGAACATAGTACAGCAAAGTACATGCCTTTAATGAAAAATCTATGAATCCTGCTTCTAAGACATAAAAAACAAAGATGGCTGAGGGCGGGAAAAAATCTTGAAGTCCAATTACCTTTTATGATGGCTGATTTGGGAGAAGATGCATAGCTCAGTTCTTTAAATGCACCTGCTTTCTTGTGAGTTCCACTGAAATATGATCATTAGGAGGCGAAGTGTTTGTGACAACATATATTTAAGGGCAAATGGCTTCAGTGATGCAGTCATGTTGCGTAGCAGACAGATCTCTATGACTATTTACTTGAAAGTAAAATTCAATCAGGCATGATTGGGATACTAAATCAAAACACTTCCTATTGACTATAAATAGGAATCCCCATTTTAACTAACTGTATAACAGTTTTAGGAATTAAAAAATTCACTGGGTGAGGCTGAAGATAAAGTAAGGAGTGGATATGCAATGACATACGCATGGAAGACCTTCTTTTGTCTCCAGAGGGAAAGGCAGCACACAGCTTTCCACTTAATTAAGGCAGCCAAGCTGTCAATCAGATGGTTATCCACCAACTGTGAGAGAAAGTGTACATGCTTTGGTTGTTTTACCAGAGTGATCAGATGATTGCGGCCAGCACACTCTCACAACCGCTGTTGGCAGCACTTGACACACTGGCATGCTTCCTTGATTATGGGCATGCAGCCCATTCTAATTCTCAATGGAAGGTGCTGGGTGGAAGGGAACTAAGATCTGCAGTTTCTGACATGAATTTCAACTAAAAATAATACTATATTTTAAAACATATTTATTAACAAATTATCCACATAAGTGGAATGCCTCTTAACTTTTCACAAAAGCTGTACAAAATACAAAAGGTGAATTAGATTCTATATTATTTTAACATAAATTCTGAAGGTTATCAGAAGTATTTACAATAAGCAATACCTTATATTTAGCATTTTCCCTCCCATTTTTCAGCAGTCAGAGCAGATTTTTGTATTTCGATGTGTTTGACTCATACTATGAGGTAGTCAGACAGTTTTCAAACATGTTTGCATTTTTTGCTGAATTGGAAATGATACTAAATGTCTGATAGATTGTAACTTCCTTACAAAGAACAATCCTGAGGTGGCTTTTCAGTAGCGCGCTATTTTAAAAACCTGTTTTTATCAGCCAGCTATTCTTTTAAGCAGTTGTTCAGCTACTTAATTATTTGCACAACCATGAGAGAAAGAAAGGCATTTACATTCCAAAAGCTGTGTCTGTGAAGGATTAGCTAGCTTTGAGAGATGCCAGCAGTGCATGAAGATATTTTGTTCGATTTTTGCTTCATGGGAATTAAGGGTTGGGACTCTTATAGAATTTTAAATGTGCTTGATTAGAAATGCAGGATGAACACGTCCCTCAATTCAGACAGCAGACCAATGAGAGCAAAAGAAGTGCTCAGGAGTGAATCCTAAGAACTACATTCTACTAATCAATATTCAGTGTTAGTGAGAGCTCTGTAAACAGTGTATGGTAGTAAATATGAAGGCAGCAGAATTCAAAACTGTACTATGCCCTTGGGAAGCATTTATTTTTTTGTTCCTTGAAGACAAGAAGACTGACCTATTGAAAACAGTGTGCAGTAATCCTAAAAGAGGTTTTGTGGAGAAAGCAAGATCATGGATCCCTTCTGCAGTTCCAAAGCTCTGCTATTTGTGGTGGCCAGCATAGAATATTGTGGAAGATAGTCCTAACTTTATTTTTCTTCCTTTTTCCAGCTTATCGAAAGATACCTTTGTGACAAACCCAGACCTACTGGGACATGCCACAGTTTCACTAAGCTGCCACCAACCATTCCCTGTAAGAAGTCACACAGACCAGGAATGGATTTTTAACAAATAAAGGAATACGGTTTATTTAAACAACACACAGGGAAAATAAAATGATCAGGTGAATAAGATACAGTAACGTAGCTTAATCTCAATCATACATACACCAGTTTGGTTCACACAGAACACTTTAAAGTAAAGCACAGACCCTGAACCTATCAGTTCTGGCTAACCCTACAGACACCTGAACCTATCAGGTTGGTACTGACTGACACACAGTAGTACCCTGTCTGACACACAGACTCCCACTCAAGCTTCTTCTTCACAGCTTCTCCAGCTTCTTCCTAACTTCTCCACACAAGTTCCACATATATATACAGTACAGCCCCTCCTCCTGATGTCCCGCCTTCCACTCCCCATAGGCTGGAACTTTCCCTCCAAACCCATGACAGACAGGTAACATCAGTGCTGTATGTAACACCTCCCCTCTTTATAAGTTGTTTTGTAGGGGGAAAGCTAAGGTGCTTTTCACCAAAAAACAACCTGGTTAAAACACACAAAAACAGTCATATAATAACATACAATACCATACTTACTTATACTTACACTCTATTAGGCATTTAAACATTTACCATTAACAATACATCAAGTTACCTTTATTTATACAAACCAACATGTTTAATAAACAGACACATTTGACTTTTTGTCATCAAAATATATACATAGTCCATGTTTCTTTCGCCGTCTTCATTCTTCAGGTCTTCTTGACAAGGCGTCAGCAACACAGTTCACTGACCCTCTGACCACCTTCACTTCAAAGTCATAGTCTTGCAGGTTTAAAGCCCACCTCATAAGTTTGCTATTGTGGGTTTTCATTGTCTTTAACCATTGTAGTGGTGAATGGTCAGTGCACAGAACAAAATGTCTTCCCCAGATGTAAGGCTTGGCCTTCTGGATCACGTAGACTATGGCCAGGCACTCCTTCTCCACGGTTGCCAAATGTCTCTCACCTTTCTGGAGTTTCCTACTCAGGTAGGACACTGGATGCTGGTCACCATTCTCATCCTCCTGGCAAAGAACTGCTCCTACCCCGCTGTTAGACGCATCGGTGTAGATGATGAACTCCCGGTCGAAGTCTGGAGCACGCAGCACTGGATAGTTGATGAGCGCCTGCTTCAACCTCTGGAACGCCTCCTCACAGTCGCTGGTCCACGGGATGCGGTCATCAGCCTTCTTCCTCGTCAGATCGGTCAGCGGAGCCGCAATCTCGCTAAACCTCGGGATGAACTTTCTGTAGTAGCCCACCAACCCAAGAAATGATTTGACTTTTTCTTGGTGTTGGGTCTGGGCCAATCACGAACTGCTTCTATCTTGGCCTCGAGGGGTTTTATCACTCCTCCCCCTACTATGTGACCCAAGTATTTTATTTCTGGGCTACCCAGCTGCAGTTTGCTCTCTTTGCAGAGCCTAGGCCAAAGCACTCCCTCTCCTGGGTTAAAGTGCCTCTCCCTGCCTTCCCGGTCATCCCAAGCTTTCTTTCTGACCTTTTGAGCTTGCAGGGTCTCTGCTGCTAGCTCTAGGTTTCTCTTTAGGTTATTCATCAAGGTGTCTATGTATGTCACAACGTCTTGTGGGTCATCCTGGGTGATCTGCTCCCAATTTTGTTTGATCAAATCAAGGGGCCCTTTCACCCTTCTCCCAAATAAAAGTTCAAACGGACTGAACCTGGTACTAGCTTGTGGCACTGATCGATAAGCAAACAAAAGGGATTGCAGCTTCTGGTCCCAATTGTTTGGATTCTCTGCCAAGTAAGCCCTAATCATACGCATTAGAGTCCCATTGAACTTTTCAGTTAACCCATTACTTTCAGGGTGATAGGCAGTGGTTTCCTTGTGCTTAATTCCACAGATTTGCCATAAGCGTTTCATGAGCTTCGATGTGAACGATGCTCCCAAATCTGTGATTATTTCTGAGGCAAATCCCATCCTGGACATATACCCCACCAAGGCATCTGCCACTGTGTTAGTTTCAATGTTAGTCAAGGGAATGGCTTCAGGGTACCTCGTGGCATGGTCCACAATGGTGAGAATGAACCTGTTCCCCCTCTTTGTGGCCTTGGGCAAAGGTCCCACAATATCCACCCCTATACATTTGAACGGAGTGTCAATCACAGGCAAAGGGCACAACTTTGCTTTGGTCCTGTCACGGCTATTCCCCTGCCTTTGACACACATCACATTGTTTACAGAACTCCCTGATCTGCTTCCCTATGTCAGGCCAGTAAAAATTCTGTGTGATTCTCTGCTGTGTTTTGTTCACCCCTAAGTGCGCAGCAAACATGTCAGAGTGCCCCCTTTGTAAGATCATGGGGCGATACTTTTCAGGTACCACTAGCTGACTTCTGATCCCATCTCCCCCTTTTGAGCTATTCCTCAGGGTCTCTCTATACAAAATCCCCCTTTTCTCTAGAAATCTCACTGGGGTTTCAGGTGTTAGCTGGGCGTCAGTCACCTGTTCAAAACACTTTTGGAGAGTGGCGTCTGCCTTTTGCTCTTGGCCAACTCGGCTGTCTGTGGTTAAGGTTTCCACCACAGCTTCTGAACTCCCCTCTGCTTCCGTCTCTGGCTCATCATTACCCCCCTGAACTGTCCCCATGGTGGCTTGTGAACGTGTAATCACTAGCACCCGTTTCACATGTTCAGCCAGGTCATTTCCCACGAGCACGGCTGCTGGCAGAGTCGATGAAATCGCTAGCCGCCAAACTCCCCTCCAGCCTTGAAAGTTCACAGGTACCTCCGCTACTGGCAGTGAGATCACCTGCCCCTCAATCCCTGCCACCTTCATGCTCTCATTTGGGATTACATACTCCCTAGGAATAATATCTGGATGGCACAGGGTCACCTGGGAACAAGTGTCCCTCAACCCCCGATACTGATGGTCAAGTATTCCTACGTCCACCCCTGCTGTTTCAAACAACTGAGAATCTGTTCTCACGAGCAAGCAGCGCTTGACCTCCACAAGAGGACCATTTTCCTCAGCCTGATCAGCAGATGTAACTGTTCCAGATTGAGTAGCCATGGCAACAGGCTCCCTCAGTGACAAGGAGCTTTGCTCTTTCTGGACACAGAACACAGCTTTTGGCTTGGTTCCACTCGAATCCTGAGGCACAATTCCTTTTAGCTGCTTTAATTTCTCACACTCTGAGATTAGATGGCCCTTTCCCTGACAGAAATAACATTTTCTGGTGTATTTTGAGTCTTTCTCATCTTGTTTTGGTTTTCCCTCCAAAATCTGAGGTCTTGGTTTCCTGTCTGAGGGCTTCCCTTCACCATGGGTCCCTCCCCCTTGCTGGCTTTTCCCTGGTCCCTGAGAGTACTTGCTGTAGGTTTCTCTGGGTTTATCTACAGATTTCCACTCAGCACCTAAGGGTTTTCTTATTTGATAAATAAAATCTGCTATCTCGGCTGCTTCTGCCACAGATTTCGGTTTCCTTTCCCTCACCTGGAATTTCAGTTCCCCATGCAGGACTGAATAGAACTGTTCCAGCGCTATCAAGTCTTTGAGCTGCTGGTAGGTCTCTGTCCCCTCCTGAGATAGCCATTTCTCTAGCAGCCTCACCAATTGAGCCCCCACTTGAGTAAAAGTCTGCTCTGGTTTCTTGGTGATTGACCTGAATCTTTGCCTCAGCTGTTCCGCATTTATCCCATGTCTGGCAAACACCAGTTTTTTAAACTCTGCAAAATCTTTCATCAGTTCCTCTGGCATCTCTGCATAGACTTCTGCAAGGCTGCCACTGATTAAAGATCGCATGATGGTCATCTTCTCAGTTTCCCTTACTGAGAAGTCCACAAACGCTCTTTCCACTAAGGAAAAGAACACCTCAGGGCAATCTCCCTTGTGGTACACAGGGAATTTCTTCAGGTCAGCTTTAGACAATTGGCCTCCCTCAGAATCCCTATTGTTATTATTGTTCTGATTCATCAGTTCCAATTTCCTCAACTCAAACGCCATTTTCTCTCTCTCCAATCTTTCTTCTCTTTCCATTCTCTCTATTTCAAATTGCCTTTGCCTCTCCCTTTCCCTTTCCTGTTTCTCTTCCTTTTCCATTTCCAATCGTCTTTGTTTCTCCCTTTCCTCCATTCTTTCTCTCTCTAATCTTTCCTCCATTTCCCTCACCCTCAGTTCATGCTGTTGGGCTAGGAGCAATTTTCTGAGTTCTGGGTTCTGTTCTCCCGTGCTGTCACCTTGCACTGAGCCAAATTCATCCTCAGAACCTTGGTCAACCTGGGGGTCTTTCACTTCACCCATTTCTGCCATTTGGCTTCGAGTCAAGGGCATAATCCCCCCCCCAGAACAGGCTGCTTTCAAAAGTCAAGCCTCAAAATAAAGCGACCACTTTTTTTTTCTTTTGCCTCAGAACCAGCTTTCTATAGATTACTGCTGTTCTTCAGCACTAACTTGCAACAGTTGCGAGCCAGAGTCTACCCCCCTCTGCTAGGCCTCTCAGCAGGCAGGCTAGATCACTGCTACTACACAGTTTTGCCTCAGCTTTTTCCCCGCCAAAACAGGCTGCCTCAGAGCTCCCTAATCTAGTCCCCAATCTGAGGTTACACGTTCTTCTACTAGCGCACCTCCCCGTGAGGTACACCTAGAAGATTACCTACGCGCCTCAGATTGTCCCTGACTAGACCCCCCTTGCTCTGGGCACTCTTGCCAAGGGTTTGCTGTACCACTGGACAACTGGACCAGTCGTATCCCACACGCTGGACAACAATCAATGTGACAAACCCAGACCTACTGGGATATGCCACAGTTTCACTAAGCTGCCACCAACCATTCCCTGTAAGAAGTCACACAGACCAGGAATGGATTTTTAACAAATAAAGGAATACGGTTTATTTAAACAACACACAGGGAAAATAAAATGATCAGGTGAATAAGATACAGTAACGTGGCTTAATCTCAATCATACATACACTAGTTTGGTTCACACAGAACGCATTTAACTAAAGCACAGACCCTGAACCTATCAGTTCTGGCTAACCCTACAGACACCTGAACCTATCAGGTTGGTACTGACTGACACACAGTAGTACCCTGTCTGACACACAGACTCCCACTCAAGCTTCTTCTTCTTCACAGCTTCTCCAGCTTCTTCCTAACTTCTCCACACAAGTTCCACATATATATACAGTACAGCCCCTCCTCCTGATGTCCCGCCTTCCACTCCCCATAGGCTGGAACTTTCCCTCCAAACCCATGACAGACAGGTAACATCAGTGCTGTATGTAACAACCTTCAGTTGATACTAAACACAGGGAAGTTAACTATGCCAGCACTTAGGGATTTTGTTGCTTCACCTTGGGGAAGGCTTTCTAATAACTTTTTCAGTATTATATTTCTTGTGGTTCTTATGTAAGACTTGTTGACATATACCACAAAACCATGATTCTACACTGGGGTAGACACATTTGGTAGTTCTAGGGACCAGTGCCACACTGCTGTAGTTCAGTAATATATTAATAAATCTATTAAAATAAACAAATTTTAATGGGATTTTTCCTAATTTGTTGTTGAACTTCAGTTGCAAACTGCAGATTCAATTATAACACAAGCATTTCCTATTCAGTAGTTTGCCACAAGCATATTCTGGGTGTGGCCAGAGGCCAATAGGTGCTGCATGTGGACTGTGGATCTCATATTGTCCACCCTTTCTCTATATCAGGGTGACTTTGCCAAGAGTGTGTGTGTGTGTGGGGGGGATCTTCTACCTCTTTTACTCTTCAGGGTGCTGAAAATGCCAAGCCCCTGCCCAGTGAAACCAGAGGTGGCCCAGAAGTGCACTTGGCCCACCCTTACTCTGTATTCATGAACCTTGAATGCTCCTTAGACCAGGTGGTACATTGGACAATTTTGAACACCATTTTTATTTGTTTGCATCTTTTTTGCCAGTCAAAGCTTTTGGACAATCTGAGGTTTTCTGATTTTAACAATGCATACATGAAATGTTGAATTAGAGGATCGTCCTCAAAAAGAGGCCCACTAGTGTGATTGTAGAATCAGATATTATTTGCCAAAATCCAAAACAACAACAACAAAAAGCAAAGCAAATTATGAAAAATGTGATTGACAGCACCACTTCTGTCCAACATATGTGTTCCTTTTCCTTCCTCCCCCTACCATAGTAGTACACTATGGATTGTGTTTGCTGTGCAAAGAAGGCTTAGAAGGCATGGTTTGATCCTGGTTTTATATCTTGTTTTGTTGGAAAAGAGTGTTTGTGATGACCAGCTTGTTCTGGTGACAAAACTCTATTAGCCTTTGCTGTGCAAGTTTGTTTTGAACTCCAAGGCCAAACTTATGTGTTGTCCCTTTTATCTCTTGACTCCCTACTTTAACATTCCAGTCCCCTATAATGAGAAGAACATCTTTCTTTGGTGTCAGTTCTAGAAGGGGTTATAAGTCTTCATAGAATTGGTCAATTTCAGCCTCTTCAGCATTGGTGGTTGGTGCATAAACTTGGATGACTGTGATGTTGAAAGGTCTGCCTTGGATTCTTATTGAAAATTCTATCATTTTTGAGATTGTATCCCAGTACAGCTTTTCCCACTTTTGTTGACTATGAGGGCTACTTCATTCCTTCTATGGGATTCTTGCCCACAGTAGTAGATATGATAATCGTCTGAATTGAATTTTTTTTTATGGGACGTGGTGGCGCTGTGGGCTAAACCACAGAAGCCTGTGCTGCAGGGTCAGAAGACCAAGCAGTTGTAAGATCGAATCCACGCGACGGAGTGAGCGCCCGTTGCTTATCCCAGCTCCCGCCAACCTAGCAGTTCGAAAGCATGCAAATGCGAGTAGATAAATAGGTACCATCTCGGTGGGAAGGTAAACAGCGTTCCGTGTCTAAATCACACTGGCCATGTGACCACGGAAAGATTGTCTTCGGACAAATGCTGGCTCTATGGCTTGAAGAGCGGGATGAGCGCCGCCCCCTAGAGTCGGACACGACTGGACAAAAATTGTCAAGGGGAACCTTTACCTTTACCTTTACCTGAATTGAATTTGCCCATTCTTGTCCATTTTAGTTCACTGATGCCTAGGATGTCAATGTTTATTCTTTCCATCTCCTGTTTGACCACATCCAACTTACCAAGGTTCATAGAGCTTACATTCCAGGTTCCTATGCAGTATTTTTCTTTGCAGCATCGTACTTTCCTTTCACTTCCAGGCACGTCCACAGCTGAGCATCCTTTCAGCTTTGGCCCAACCACTTCATTAGCTCTGGAGCTACTTGTACTTGTACTCTGCTCTTCCTCAGTAGCATGTTGGACTCCTTCCAATCTGAGGGGCTCATCTTCCAGCATCATATCTTTTATCCTTTTGTTTCTGTTCATGGGGTTTTCTTGGCAAAGATACTGGAGTGGCTTGCCAGTTCCTGCTCCAGGTGGATCGCGTTTAGTCAGAACTTTCCACTATGGCCTGTCCGTCTTGGGTGTCCCTGCACGGCATAGCCCATAGCTTCTTTGAATTACTCAACCACCCCTTCGCCATGGCAGTGCAGCAATCTGTGAAGGGGAGGGGAAGCCATCTACCAGACTATAAATATATATGGATGAAATGTGTATACAGTGGTGCCTCGCACAACGATGTTAATTGGTTCAAAAAAAAAAACATGTTCTGTGAAAACATTGTTCTGTGAAACACCATTTCTCATAGAGATGCATTGAAAACCGGATAATCCAGCGAAAATCCCCATAGGAAACATCGTTGTGTGAAACAATGTATCCACCATTCAAATGCATTCAGTAGGCTTCAAGGCATCTCAATGGGGGAGAAAAAAATTCACCAAAAATTAACGAAGACTCAGAACAAAGCCAGATTAAGTTTGCAAAGGTTTCACAAGCTGCACTAACGAGTCCAAGCATTTAAAACAGTTTCTGAGTCTTCGTTAATTTTTGGTAAAAAAAATTTCTGCCCCATTGAGATGCATAGACCCCCCCAACCAAGAAGCAGCATGGCAGCAATTAAAAATTTTTTTAAATCAGATTTCATCTTGGGCATCCAAATCCCAGAGGCAGGCATGGCCACAAGAGAACAGCAACCACTTCCTTCCAGAATTCCACACACACAAAGCATAACCCCCCCCATCAAAAGCAGCATGGCAGCAGTTAAATTGTTTTTTAAAATCAGATTTGAACTTGGGCATCCAAATCCCAGAGGCAGGCATGGCCACAAGAGAACAGCAACCATTTCCTTGCAGAATTCCACACACACAAAGCATAACCCCCCCCCCCAATCAAGAAGCAGCATGCAGGAAAAAAAATTAAAATCAGGTTTGAATTTGGGCATTCAAATCCCACACAAATCCACAGAAACCCCCAGCCAAAAAAACCCCTGCAATTTTCCCAATGAAAAAAGCCCCATAACCAAAGCCAGACAGACCCAAATTCCCCCTTGCAAAAATCATCAGAGTTTTGCAATACAGTACAGTGGGGTCTCTACTTAAGAATGTCCCTACTTAAGAACAATCCAACTTAAGAACAGCTCCATTTGCTAAATTTTGCTTCTACTTGAGAACAGAAATCCAAGATAAGAACAGGAAAAAAAAACTTTCCTGCTCTTTTTTTAACCTTAGATCATCTTAGGTTAAAAAAAATTTCTCCCCCTAGTGGTAGAGTACGTATTAACCAGCTTTGCATTAGTTCCTATGGGAACTAATGCTTCAATGTACAAACACACCTCTACATAACAAAAAAACAGCCAGAACGGATTAATTGGTTTTCAGTCCATTCCTATGGGAAATTTTGCTTCAACTTAAGAACGTTTCAACTTAAGAACACCATTCCAAAACGGATTAAGTTCTTAAGCAGAGGTTCCACTGTAGTTTCTATGGACGGAAAAGAGCAGATACGGATTAAATGGTTTTCAATGCATTCCTATGGGAAATGCAGATTCAACATAAGAACTTTTCAACTTGAGAACCACCTTCCAATACGGATTAAGTTCTTAAGTAGAGACCCCACTGTACAGTACAGATACACTGTAAAACCCACCACCCACCCAGGAGAAGAAATGCAAGCTTATCTTTGAAAGTTCTCCAGCACAGAAAGCACCCACAAGACAGAGCAAAGAGGCAAAGCCAACCTTTGAACTGCATGTGGGAAAGTAAACCCAGGATGCATGGGGAAGGTTTTTTATCCCTTCCCTGCACAGGCGCAATGCATCCTGGGTACAGGCAGTTAGAAAAACAAATTAGCATTGCCAAACAGCCACCTTTCCCACTCTTTTTTGAAAACATCGTTAAGTGAAACAGGGGACCCAAAATGCAATCGTTCTGTGAAGCATGGTCCCAAAATCGTTGTGCGAAAATTCCCCATAGGAAACATCGTTGTGTGAGGTGGCAAATTTTTCAGAAAAAGCCATCGTTGTGTGAATTTATCGTTGTGTGAGGCACTCGTTGTGCGAGGCACCACTGTATTTTCCCAGGCCGATACAGGAGCCCTACTTGCCTCCCACACTACGTGCCATCTTGCATTTCTTGCTACACCTAAAACAAAACAGAATATCCCATTCTGCATTAAGAATATAATTGCCAGCCATTGTAGCAAAGCAGCCTCAAGGTTCTGATGCCCCCAGTTGCTTTAGATATCTGACCATTAAATGGCTTTAAAAATGTCTACCCAGATGTTCATCTCCTATTGCCACAGTGGTATCTTACCTTAATCAGCTCAGAAAACCACAATTTGAGACTATGGCCACTTCAAACATTAAACTTCTGTCCTATAAGACGGTGTTTTTACTTGCAGTCACATCAGCACAGAGAGCTATCAAACTGCATACTCTCTGAGGTGATCCACCTTTTCTGCAATTATGTAAAGAAAAGATAACAATGTTCCCTGTCATTCTTCCCTAAAGTGTTTTCAGATTTCCACCTCAACCAACCTACATTCTTCCCATTTCAAATTTTAGATTTAGAAAAACAGATATATATGCCAGCCTTTCCTAGGGCTTTGGCCTTCTACATATCCAGGACTAAACTATTCTGGAAGTCTTGTAGACTAATGACTGCCAAGGATCTAGAAAGGTCAAACATGTCACATTCCGAAATCTAACCAAATTGATAGTGAACACTGTAACTATCGCTTAACAAATAGCAAAGAAACTGGTGCTGAGATTTTTGAAAGAGCATTCAACTAGAGCAATTGCTGCTTCTATGACATTTCTTAAAGGTACTTAGCTGAGAGACATTTGTAAAATAGCAATATGGTTTGAGCCTCTGACATTTGTCAAACATTTATTTATTTACAGATTGGATGTCAGAGCAAAGCAAGACATTACTTTTGGCAGAACATTTATTTTTTCTGTTTTTGTGGGACATCCCACCAATTGAACATATATGTCCAGGGACCTTTTAAGGCTTGTTTGGCTTTGTATGTGAGCCATCTGTTTGTGTCCAGTATCTACTGCAAGTGGCTTATTAAAACAGATCCACTTAATGAGCTAGAGAGGAATATTGCACTTCTCTTTGAAGTAGTTGTCCTACTTCTTTTTGTTATTGTTAGCAGTGAGTACTCTTTTACCATGTGAACATGTCTAGAGGATATTGAAGGTAAGTGCTATCCCTGTGGGGATGGATTAGACAGACACAGATCTGAGGACACAAAATCTAGATAAACACTAGAGAAACCTACAGTGCATAGAGAACAGTAACCAATAAAGGGACTTTAACTTGAAAGGGAGCACTCCTATTGAAATCAGTCATTATAATTCATATTCACACTAACCTTCAATGAAGATGAAAGTCAGTCATGGCTTGTATATAAGCAGTTATATTCAGCTTTCCAGTCTTAGGGTGGTGGTGGTGTTAGAGCAGATAAAAACAAGACTATATATGCACTGTTTATCACCAAAACCCATGTGTAATGTTTGTGTGTGTTCTGTGCCAGGTCAGAACTGACTTATAGCAACCTAATAGGGCTTCCAAAATTAGTTATGTAAGGAGTTTGACCAGTTCCACTCCCCCAGTGAGTTTCCATAGCTTTTACTAGTTGCATATTTATCTCGTCTTTCCCTGAATAGCATACATGGCTCTCATCCTTGCTACTTCACCCTCACAATATGTCTGTGAGGTGAAGTAGGAGAAAGGGGCCATCGCCATTCCTTCACATTGAAAAAAAAAAATAAAACTCCATTGGAAGCAAATACCAGGTCTGATCTTTGTTATTAATCAAGACCTGTATAATGTCTGCTCTGACAGGCAACAGATCTCCACAGACTGAAGTAAAGAGGACTTGTAAATTGCATATAATGAATAGTTGCTTGTTAGTTAGATGCTTAATGGTGCATTGATGCTGCTAAAATGAACATCAGTTGTATCCAGATTTGTGCTGATCAGAATTCTGCTTGAGCAAGAGGAATGGGACAGTGATTTTTGACAGTTCTTCCTTCTTCTCACTGAAACTCTTGTGTCCCCTCCCCCCCAAAAAATCTGGTTAAAAGTATTCAAGGACCCCTCAGTTGTATAATGTATATAATATATATTTGAAAACATTATAATATACAGTACATATATATATATATATATATATATATATATATATATATATATATACACACACACACATACATACATTATATATGTATGTATGATGTCATAAATTATATATGTATGTATGATGTCATAAATTAGAATTACTTTTTGAGTGAATATAACTGTTCATAACAGAATCAATGTACCTATATGATTTGTGTAAGCAAATTTGCAACACAGAAGGATTCACACATACAGTATATGTTTCTCTGTAGTCCGGTTATATATCTTTCCATCCATATTTTCCTGGACAAATCACACTGCTCGTAAACTTTCTATGATTTCCTAGAGTACAGTACAGTCTATGTAAAGGTAAAGGTTCCCCTTGACATTTAGTCAGTCGTGTCCGACTCTAGGGGGCGGTGCTCATCCCCGTTTCCAAGCCGTAGAGCCAGCGTTTGTCCGAAGACAGTTTCCATTGTCACGTGGCCAGTGTGGCTGTACACAGAGTGCTGTTTACCTTCCCACCGAGGTGGTACCTATTTATCTACTCGCATTTGCATGCTTTCAAACTGCTAGGTTGGTGAGGAGCTGGGACAAAGCGACAGGAGCTCACTCCGTCGCGTGGATTTGATCTTACGACTGCTGGTCTTCTGACCCTGCAGCACACAAAGACTTCGGCGGTTTAACCCGCAGCACCACCACATCCCCTATGACACAATGTTAAATATAGCTGAATAAAACTCCTGTCAGCTTTCTTTTGTACAGCCTATATATTTTCTCTCTTAAATTGCTGCTCTGTCATTACACCACTGTTAAGGAAAAATCTAATTTCACAATACATTTTTTACAGTTTATATTACTAGTTTTCAAAGCCATTAGGTGGAAAACCTTAAGAGTTCAACCTCTTTACTTAAGGACCTGTTCAAGTAGTATTTTTCTACCTGAACCTAAGGAAGAAGTGTTCAGGAGCTGATCTTTGGCTTACATATACCCCAATTCATTTCACAGTGGGCAGAAATGAATGCCCAGGCTTGGAAACCTTACGTTAACTTCAATATGAGAAACCTTTTTTGACCCAGAGATTAAACTCAAGAATTACTTAAATTCTGCACATTACTTCATACTGACAGGTATGCATTCATGTTTTATTTGTAATTTGAGAACTAAGTAGATGGTGTTCTTCAACCAGCCATGCCTGATTGTTTTCTAAAGCACAGAACTGTTTATTTTTAAATGTGGCTTTCTTAATTTTACACAATGTCAGAGGTTTTGCTGCTTGCACACAAAAGCCTGTGCAAATGAATTTATTATTATATGAATTACAGAACTGCTAAACTGTTCAGTTCCCATTTAATATAGTACTAACAGCAGCAATACTTCCCTTATCAATCCTTATTATGATAATTATCTTCTTTCATATGCCATCTAAAGCCTTTGGCAGTGCCTTGAGTTCTTGTTCAGCAAACGAGTTATCATCACCTAATACTGGCCAATTTTTCAAGCTCTATAATGAATTCAGCTTCAGAGAGCCTCCCCCCACTTGAGAGTCTGTATATCAGGATCTTGAAATGCATTTTCTGTCCTGTTTTTTTTTGGGGGGGGGCATTGACACAAAGCCATATTCAGTTTCAGCCTGGCTGAATACTTGTAACATCTGTATTATACACTGCAAATATGTGTTATTACAAACATCAGAATGTGAAAATAAATTTACATACAATCCGAAACAGACACAGGTCACTAGAATTAATGTTCATGGTAGTTATAGAAATTATTGTTGAAGCTCTTCGCCACAATCTCTGACATATGACTTTTTAATAATAGGATTATTCACTGACTTCTTGATCCATCAAGTCCGCCAAGAAATGTTAATTTTTGAGCATTTAACCTGCCTTGTTTAAACATTTCTACTTTTTAAAAAAATATTGTATGCCAGTTTCTCAAATGCTGGAAGTATTATGAAGATGAAAATTCTCCAAATAATATTTTCAAATATATATTGTATACATTATACAACTGATAAAATATGCAGGCCTATAACTAGGAGTGGAATACAAACATTGCTTGCCAGCTCACAAACCAAGTTTCAGTTGCAAAATCAAGATCTGTTTTCATCCCTGCCCTCTTCCCCCAACTTTACCCTCTTCTCCTTTCCCATTCTCAAACCCTCAGGTTTTAACCACCAAAGTTCCTAATTTTATGTTACTATTTTTGGTTTTCATTTCTGTGACATGGTGCAACGGTGGCCAAAATCCCATTGCTTGGTGTAGTAAATGGCACTAGAGAAGGACCATTTAATCAACTGGCATTTAATAAGTCACCTCCTCCATATGTTCCATTGGTTCAAATAGGCCTGCCCTAACTGTGATTTACTAGGCTAAATAAAGTTGTAGGTTAAGTAGGCCCATTTGAGTCAATAGAACTTACAGAAAAATTGACCCACAAAGTCTACATTGATTCAATGGGCCTGCTCTACTGTAATTTTCTACACTAAGGAATGAATGTTGGCCAGTGACAATATTTTTTAAAAATGCAGGAACACCTGATTTCATCTTTGCCCTCCCCCCACAGCTTCACTCTCTTCTCCTTGTTTTTTCCCCATCCACCATTCATAAACTTTCAGTTTGTCGTATATTTGTTTTTCATTTCAGTTTTCACTTCTGTGCTACAAGTGAATATATTTTTTAAAAAAATATGCAGGAACAGCTGATATCCAAAGAAAATTAAATTAGAGCAGCATTAAGTAAAGGAGACTAGAGATTAACCAGCAAAAAATGCTCATAAGGAAATGAAATCAAATGACACACACACACACACACACACACACACACACATATGTAGTACATGTGGATCAACATTAGAGATGAGTACAAATTTTAAAAATTGTGATTTATTTTGATTCATAATTAATAAAGGTTGTTGAATCAAGAATATAAATTTATTATTTTTTCTAAATTATGATATTTTTTCCTGCCTCCCAAGTACCTAGAGAGATCAAATTCATAGGTAAGCTTCCCCTGAATCTCTTCTACAAGCCATGCCAGTTTGGTGAAGTTTGGGTTTCGGATGTCCAGGTTATTTACCCATAAGGAGAGTCTCCCAAGAAAGTTCCCCCCAGGCACCTAAAAATACCAAAATCACAGAGGAGCTTCCCTTGATTCTTCTCTACAAGCCCTCCAAGCTTGGTGAAGATTGGGTTTCAGACATCCAAGTTATACATCCAAAAAATGGGTCCTCCATTCAAGTGCCCTTTAGCTACTGGTTTGGGGAAACCTAATCTTCATCAAACTTGGAGGGATTATAGAAGAGAGGCAGTAGAATCAAGGGAAGATTCTCTGTGATTTTGGTGTCTCTAGGTGCCTGAGGGGGCATTCTATAGCCAAACAAATCGATGAAACAAAACTGCTAAAAATTTGTTGATTTGTATTCAACAGGGGCATTGATTTGTATGAATATAAATTGATTAATTAGCAATTTTTGAATGAATTTGGTGATTCTTCTTTAAAAATTTGTGCCCATCTCTAATCAGCATGCATATCAACACTAACCACACTAACACATTGTGCATCAGAGCAAGGTGGAGCAAAGCAAGAGAAACGTGCACCACCACACAGTGGATTTTTTTTTTTAAACAAAAAACAAAAACCTGCAAAGCAAGGGTTGCTTTTTTGTTCAATTTTGAGCTTGTTGACAAAGCACTACCTTGTGCAGATACCAGCAGATAGCTCTGGTACCATGGATGTGAGAAAATTTGAACCCATTTTGGTTTTCATTTCTGAAATGTGGATGGACCCTTACTGTCTGCTTACACAGCTCCCAGCCAGTTCAGCTAGTACAGGTCGCACCCTAACCCAAGAACTCACAAGTGTCAGAGACTGGATAGTTACTAGTAATTTTGAAACGGTGTAGTTTTTTTTTATTTGTTCAGCAGTCCAGAATAAATCTTTGTAGAAATAGGTACCATCTTCACATGGAGCTTTGTGGTCAAATCCTTTTGAATGCCCTAGCCTGCTACATCATAGCTTGCTCCTGCCTTCCAATCTCTTTGCGTCACAATCTCACATAGACACAGCTTGATATCCATTTATAAAAGTGTTTTGCATTCAGCAACAAAATTAAATATGCATGATAATTTTATTTTCATGTTTAGTTATGAAAATTTTATAACCCATATTATTAATGAGTTTATTGAACTAAAGGCTGTTAAAAATTTATAACACAGTAATATAAAACAAAAAAACAAAACCCAACCATTGTTCTCAACAGAGCTTGGAACATTATTTTACAAAGCTACTAATCAGTGTTAAGTTCCTATGAGAAGTAACTTATCATTTATATTAGACATTGTTTTAATATTAATTCATCAATTGCTTTTCCATTACTTTTAATTGACTTTTTAAAAAAATTCAAAACTATATAAATGGCTAAAAAATTTGAACTCCTGTATATTGTTTGAAAGTAGTTGGTAAACATTATGGAATACACCAAACATAACATGTTGCTGCTAAAAGGTATTTAAAAGTTCACAACAGTACCTTTGGAATTCTCAAAAGCAACATGGTAGAGATAGCCTTGTTACTTATAACATGTTATTTCCAAGCTCTGGTTATACTATTACAAAATAACAGCTTTTCTGTTTCTACCCTGCAGTTGGTCTCTATTTTGGGTGACAGTGGCTGGAATCCTATTTGTGTATGTTCTCCAGTGTAAGGCTGATGATGTCATAAACCAAGGCCATTTTTTGCAAATTAAAATTTTTTCTTTTCCCATCCAATGGCCCCCATGGATCCTGAATAATCCCTTTTATCATCAGGAACCAGTGAAGACTGTGAGAAAGGAAGAGGAAGTCTTTAATTAATGAAAATCATCACTGGTAGGATGATTTTACCAATGGCAGTGATTTTTCCCTTATTGTCTGCAGCCTTTACGGGTTCCTAATAATGACAGGGATTACTTACAAAGAGTGGGGACAAGGAGATGGGAATATGAAATGTTTCATATCCACATATGATGATATCCAGCTTTGTGCAATGGAACTTACACATATAGATATTTTCAGCCGCTGCTAAGCTACAAGCTTTATAAACATGAAGCTTTACTCATTTACATTCGTTCAGTCATTTATATTAGAACAGTGTCCTAATATAAACAGCTGCTGAGTGGCCAGCTGAGAGGAGAAGCGAGGCAGTGCCAGCAGGACTAATTCTGCAATTGGCACGATGTTGCCATTATCAGATGTGCACACTGCAAGGAGCCCAGTGAGTGGACCAGGTTGGCTCGGGGGGAGGGAATAGACCACTATGGCACCTGTGCTGCCGAGTTTCATATTCGTATTCCAGCACATACAAATATGAAGCTCCCATGTCTAATTGGATCATGTACGCAGACAATGTGTACATATTTTCTTTTAAATATGCGAGATGTCATCTCTTAATGTCCGTGCATTGTTCTCTTTTTAAAATCTCTGTTGTTTTCTATGGGTTATCACTAAATTTAGGTCACATGCTAAGAAACTACCAAAATTGTCCAGAAACTATACATATTCCTTCTGTCTCAGACCTACTGATTCAGCATCATATTAGTTACCAAACAGCTGCCATACTCATGTGAAGAGCAGACTTTCTATGCCTAAGGGCAACTTTTGAAATATATATCTTTGTCCTTTCAAAATGCTGCAGTGGTTGACACTTAGTAGCTTCAGCCAACTATCGCTCTGTGATGCCTTTGTTTTCTAGCTTTTTAAAAATAATACATCAAGTGTTTGTATATTAGACTAGAAATAAATTATTTGGAAACAGAACAATTTATTGCCTTGTTTCTATCTAGGTCCTTGAATGGTAAGCACCCAGTTTGGTCCGCCAGCTGAGTTTCAATAAACATGATTGACAACATGATATGAGCATAAGAGAGAGTCAAGCATTTGAAGTTAGGAGTTAAGGGAATCTATTTTTAAAATAGCTATATTATTGATTTATTCTTCACCAGTTTACCCAGCTGCCCAATCTTTCTGAGTTTCATTCAGTGGTCAATCTAATGTAAGCAATAAATCATTCTGTTTTCCGTTAATTCTTTTTATGCTTGTCAAACACATTTCTGCAGGGATATTTGTTATTGCAGGAATAGTGATGAAATGCGTTTATTGACTGCACTCACAAGACTCTAAATTGATGTCTGTCTTTGCCTAACAGCATAGTAATAAGACATGGGTGGCAGTATCCTTGAAATAAATCTTACATCAATATTCCTAAACCAAATCTGAAATTTTCAATTTCAGAATATTGGGAAAGTCAGCAAAGATCATTCTTCTTATGATGACATGTTGTATCTCACATTTCATTTATTTTAGTTGTGTTGGGATGCTGTGAAAAACATTTTTCTTCAGTTTCATATTGGAGAATACATGTTATTCATGGTAATGCTTTGTGATCTTTTCCCACTTTCTTGACTAAAACTGTTATTAAACTAAATCCATTTGTAAGTCTTAATTAGAGTATACCCACTGAATGGGTGGGACTTGTCGTTATCTGTAATATAAGCTCCAATGGTTCCATGGGTCCACTCCAGTTAGTCTCAGAATTGGATTTAACTCACCATATGCTCTGTTCACTACTGTTCTGCCACCATTTGCCTTTCAATGCAGCTGCTGCTAGTGCTCTGTCTTATAATTACACTTGCCAAAAGAAGCCAAATATACAATTTTGGCCATTCTTTTGGCCAAATTACAAAACTTTCTGTTCACATGATGCATGGCTAACATTGATTCATTTGCCAGGAGGGTAGTTTTTCCTCTTTGCCAGGAGGGTAGTTTAAAATTGTACCTTATTGTTTCTGCATGTGTGAACATCACTGTCAATTTATTTCCTTTGCAAAGAGATTGGGTTTTGAGCTGCTGTGGCTACTTCATGGTCACTGCACTTGTATCCTCTTTATTTTATTTTTTAATGTTCCTGGAAGAAGGACTGCTAGCAAGAGATGGCTTGCACCTATCAAGGACTGGGAAGGGCTTTAAACTGAATTGGAAGGGGAAGGAAAATGCAAGCACAGAGTTCAAGATAGATGAAGCCTTACTCACCATAAGAGAAACAGACCAAAGTGTTCAAGTAGGGGGTCAATAATAACATTAACATGAATTATATTCATAAAAATGTACAAAAACAAACAGGCTGCAAATCACACAAACTCCTGTGTCTATATATGAATGCCAGGAGTATGGGAAACAAACAAGAAGAACTGGAAATTTTACTTCAGGATGGCAAATATGACTTGATAGGGATAATTGAAACATGGTTGGATGACTCCCATGACTGGAATACAACAATTGAAGGATATAAATTTTTCAGAAAGAACAGAGAGAAAGGGAGGTGGAGTTGCAGTGTATGCAAAACAAACAAACAAAAAAAAAAACACAAAACATTCCTGCACAGAAATAAAGGAGGAGGAGATTGGCTGTCCCATCACAAGCATCTGGATCAATCTAGTTTGAGCAAAAAACAAAAGGTACTTGGTAGTTGGAGTCGGCTACCAATCAAGAAGAGGAAGCAGATGAAACTTTTGAAAAACAAATTACAAGGATGTCAAAGAGACACGATGTAGTAGTGATGGGAGATTTCAATTATCTGAACGTATGTTGGGAGCCAAATTCTGCAAAGTATAGTCCTTCCCAGAAATTCTTGGTTTGTGTGGCTGATAATTTTCTCCAACAAAAAGTTGAGACAGAAACTAGAGGATTAGCTATCCTTGATGTGATTCTAACCAATTGAGATGACTTGGTGGAGAAAGTGGCAGTAAGGGGAATTCTGCGTGAGAGTGACCATGTTCTACTAGAATTCTTGATTAAAACAAAACAAAGCAGAGTGAAGCCACACATATATGCTGGATTTTTAAAATTCCAATTTTAATAATCTCAGAACAAGGATAAGTAAGGTCCCATGGCAGGAGATCCTAAAAAGAAAAGGAGTCCTAGTAGGGTAGGAGTTTCTAAAAAGGAAAAATTCTAAAAGCCCAACTACAAACCATTCCAAAAAGAAAAAAAGTTAGGAGGCAGCAAAAAAAAGAAAAGAAAAAGAAAAGAAAAAAGACCAGTTTGGCTTCACAAAAAGCTCAGGAAGGACAGGAAGTGGAAAGAGGGCCAGATTACCAAGGAAGAGTACAGACAAGTGGCAAGGAAATGCAGCGATGGCATTAGGAGAGCAAAAGTTGAAAATGAGCTGACATTAGCTAGAAATGTCAGCTCACTAAAAGCAATAAAAAAGCATTCTTCAGGTATGTGTGAAGCAAAAGACAACAAAAGAAATAGTGGCACAGCTTACTCAATGGAAATGGAAAAATGACAACAGATTACAAGGAAAAGGTAGAGGTGCTCAATTCTTATTTTACCTCAGTCTTTTCCCATAGGACAGAATATGAAGATCTAGACAAATGTGAAATGCAAGTGGAAGAGAAAGGATTGCAGGTGGAGACTGATAAACAAATAGTCAAGCAATATGTTACCACCTTGAATGAGTTCAAATCACCAGGGCCGGATGAACTGCATCTACGAGTACTGAGTGAATTCGCCGAAGAACTCTCAGAACCACTGTCCATTATTTTCTTGAAATCATGGGAAGTGGGTGAGGTGCCAGGTGATTGGAGGAGGCCTAATGTTGTCCCTGTCTTCAAAAAGGGCAAAAAGGAATCTGGGAACTACAGGCCAGTCCACCTGATGTCAATCCCAGGGAAAATTCTGGAACAAATTATAAAACAGTCACTATGCAAGTGCTTAGAAAACAGTGCAGTAATAACTAGAAGCCAATATGGATTTGTCAAGAACAAATCCTGTCAGACTAATTTGATCTAATTTTTTAATTGGGTAACCTTCCTGATAGACAGAGGGAATGTTGTAGACATAGTATGACTTTAGTAAAGCTTTTGACAAAGTGCCCCATGATATCCTGATTAGCAAGCTACCAAGGTGTGGGCTGGATAGATCAAGCGTCAGGTGGATACACAATTGATTACAGAATCGTATTCAGAGGGTGATGATTAATGGCCCCTTCTCCAACTGGCAGGAGGTAAGAATTGGGTTACCACAAGGCTCAGTCCTGGGTCCAGTGCTCTTCAACATTTTTATTAATGACTTGGATGTGGGAGTTGAGGGAATGCTTGTCGAATTTGTGGATGACACAAAATTCAGTGGATTTTTTAGATTCCAGCTAATTCCAGCTAATACCCTGGAAGACAGAAACAAGATTCAAAATGATATTGATAGGCTGGAGCACTGGGCTGAAAACAACAAAATGAAATTCAGCAGGGATAAGTGCAAAGTACTACACCTTGGAAAAATAAAGCAAATGCGCAGTTACAAGATGAAGGATATCTGGCTCAGCAAAAGTACAAGTGAGAGGGATCTTACAATCATCATAGACCACAAGCTGAATATCAGCCAACAGTGTGATGTGGCTACAAAAAAGGCAAATGGCATTTTTGGCTGCATTAAGAGAAGTATGGTTTCCAAGTCCCAATATCAATAAATTACTAGAAGCAGCTGCTGCCACAAAAACAACATAAATATGTGCTCAAAAGAAGAAAGCCTTCCATGCTGCCTTGTGGGTGAAAGTGGGCTTGAGAAAGGGACATTTCCTGCTTTGAATTGTAAAGAAAGGGGAGTAGCATTCATCTTCCTCTTTTTTCACCCTGTTCTTAATTTTGCAAGTCTTTTAAAACCTGCTTCCTCCTCCTGATGCTGTGAAAAAGGAAAAAGGAAAATGAAAGCAAGAACTGAGAGGGAGAGACATGCAGCGAAATAAGGAAAAGGACAAGTGAGTAAAGGAGGGAAGGGAAAAGGGAAGGAGGAGAAAAGGCTCACACTGCTCTATTTATATATTATTTTGGATTTTTTTCTTTAAAAGGACAATGGATGGCTGATTACCCAAAGAAATAGTAGAGAAAATGAATCAATACAAAATTAGAGCAATGTAGCTTGCTGTAACATTTCAAATAGAAAGAAACAAATAAATACAGTTAAAAACAATGTGAATGCTGCCATCAATATATATACCACATGATTGCTAAAAAATGTATCAGTACAACAGAGGATGAAAAGAATCAGTATAACTGGAGTTCTTTTCTCATGTGTGATTGAGCCCTTAGTTAACCTCACATAAAGCAAACAGATTTCTGCTGATACAACAAGATTTTCATTTGCTATTTCCTAGGCCATTGAATAATATCTGGAATAAATGAGAAAAGAAGAAGGCAAGAGGAAAATCTGTTTCTCCATCAGTTTCTGTTCTGGCTATACTCTTTTCTTCTGTCTTTCTTTTTGCACACACCTTATTCTTAATTTTGCTTTTAATTTATAAATTCATGTGAAAAAATTATATGACTATCTTCTATGCTTAAGTTAATTACATGTAGGCCCCTTTAAAATTAATTTAAAACTTTGTTCTGGGTCAATCTGTGAATGAATAGCAGTACAAAAATAGCTGAACACCAGCAGCAGCAACTTCTGTATTGCCTATGCCTTTCTTATACAGTGGTGCCTCGCATAACGAGCGCACCATTTAACGACGAATTCGCATAGCGATCCTTTTTTGGGATCGCTAATGCGATCGCATATCGATGGTTCCAATGGGGAAAAATCGCTTTGCGACGATTGGTAAGCATTTCGCTTACCAATCTTCGCATTGCGATGTTGGGGGAACAGCTGTTCGGCGGTTCCAAAATGGCTGCCGGAAGACCCAAAATGGCCACGCGCAGCGTTTTTGCGCCCTGCCCTCGCTTACCGAGGGTGCGAAAATGCCTGCGCTATGGAGGAACATCGCTGAACGGTGAGTTTGGGGCCCATTGGAACGCATTAAACGAAGTTTGATGCATTCCAGTGGGTTTTTCTATTCCGTTTAGCGATGTTTCCGAATAGTGATGGTTAATCCGGAACGGATTAACCTTGCTATGCGGGGCACCACTGTATTTCTTATAATCACATAGCAAATTATGTTTGATGATGCAGTATATGATACTGTTTTAAAGGAATGCAGAACAAAACCGACTCAGCAAACCAAGTCCTCTGAATATGTCTAACATTCCTTTTTGGACTCCAGGGTTTCATTCTGGAAAAGTTGCTTCTCTGGATTAAAACTGAGAGTTGGACTACAATTCCCAGATTCCCCATTGGTCATATTGGTGGAGATAGTCTATGAATTTCAATCCCTCATCAAAACCATCCCAAGCTCTGGCCTGAATTGTACAACTGACTAGGGATATGAATCATGCAGCCTCTCACTCTGGGACAGACTCTAACAGGGGAAAAATATTTTCTTCTCACAGCAAGCTTTCTCTGTGTGAAATTTCTCTCTCAAGAAATGTAATAGAAAATCTTGTGGGGATTTAGCAAATGCTTTATGGTCATTTTCCCCCAAGAAGAAATACCAAACTGTATATTATTATACCTGCCTAGAATGGCATCTTTTGTGTAGGATTCATCTAGAAAGAAGACATCCTTAGGCCACACAGAATTGTTAAAAATTCCTTACTCAGAGTTGAGTCTTTTATGTGCAGGATTCACCAGGAAAGGTCCAGAGAAACATGAAACTGTGGAAGATTGTTACTTTTCTGCACATAACAGAATTTTTGCTTTATAAGATACACCTGGAAAAGGAAGACGTAATACCAAGATATACAGGATTTTAAAAATCTTGAACAAAATGGCATATTTACTGTGCAGCATTCCGAGAAAGTGGATTAAATTGCACAAAATTTGGAAGTTTGCAGAAAAAAAGATTAAAATTTTTTAACCAAGAGAAATTGACTGAGGTGTAATTTTCATGGGAAGCTGGGAAATCTTTGTTGCAGAGGGAGTCTGGGTTGGGATCCTCAACATGGCAAGACTGAGAACATCACATCTCATTCTTCCAGAAGAGAGCAACTCCTAGTTAGCCTTCTTAATAGCTTTCCATCTTTGTCTTGTTCTACTCCAACTTCTCAAAGAAGCAGCAATCGGGGAAAATCCAGAACAGCTTGTTTTTATAGAGACTCGGACTTAGGGCTCGAGGCTTGATACCAAAGACTTAAACTTGGAACTCAGACGCAAAGACTTGCCAGCATCCCTGACAATTGCTGTACTGCAGTGGGAGGAAATCTCGCCCAGATTTGTTCTATTACAAAGAATCAAACTGACATGAAATAAAGAGAAAAGACTGTGGATCTTCATTGGTGTTATTTCTCTGTATTTTTTTTAAAAAATGATTTTACATAACATTCAAAAATAAACTACTCTTTTTTGTGCAAAGTTCATGGATGTAGGTACCCATCTTCTATGCTGTAGTATATGCTAACACAGTGGTGCCTCGATTTATGAACTTAATCCATTCCAGAAGATGGTCGTAACCAGCATTCCTGCTTACAGGGGAGTCTTTTTTGTCATCTGCCATCCTTCAGGCACTGGGTGAGAGACAGTGTGGCTGGCTGCTGTCGGTGGCCAGCCTTCCTGGGGGAGTTTGGCCTGGACTCCCTCGGCCTTGCAGGACTGGGCCATTGCTGCCTCTGGCTGCCCAACCCCATCCTCAACATCAACCACCTGGCTTGGAGGGGAGAAGGGGCTTTAGAAGGGTGTGTTGTTGTTGTTTTTAATTGTTATTATTAATTGGCATCAGGTTGCATAGAGACCCACAGTGGATCTAAGGGAACAGGAAGGGAGGGTGGCACTGGAGGGGGCAGCCATTGAGGTGGTGCTGGGTAGGGGAAGGAATGATGGTGGGGGTAGGACATGCCCATGTAGGAGAAGAGATGTTAGATATCTTACATCTATCCCCTCTTCTTGTCTTACCCCCAACCAGATGATATCAGGTGACCATATCAGCAAACCCTCAAACCACACGGTGCTGTTGATGAACACCAGGTCAGTACAAAATAAGACTGCCCTCATCCATGATGTAATTCTGGGTGAGGGTGCTGATCTGGCGTGCATTACATAGACCTGGCTGGGGAGAGGAGGGTGGTGTACACTCACTCTAAGGGACAGGGTCCACAGCCTGGGGATGCTCCTGGACCCCAATCCAACTCTGGAAGCCCAGGTAGACTCAGTGGCCAGGGTGCCTTCCTTCAGCTGCGGAAATTGTATCAGCTACGGCCCTACCTGGACGAGCATGACAGTTACGCATGCAATGGTAACATCTCATAGAGTTTATTGCAATGCGCTCTACGTGGGGCTGCCTTTGTAGACGGTCCAGTGGCTGCAACTGGTCCAGAATCAAGCTGCATGGCTGGTGAGTGGTGGGGCCACTTGGGAACATATCAAGCCGATTCTGTATAAGTTACATTGGCTACCAGTTGCTGCCCGGGCCCAATTCAAAGTGCTTGTTTTGACATATAAAGCCCTAAATGGCTTGGGTCTTGGATACCTGAAGGACCTCCTTCCATATGAGCCTGCCTGGCAGTTAAGATCTAGACAGGGGGCCCTTTTCAAAGAGTCGTCCCTCAAGGAGCTAAGAGGAATGGCTTGTAGACAAAGGGCCTTTTCGGCAGCTGCAAGACCCATCGGAGATGCGATTAATCTGTTCTGGCCAAAGGGGAAAAAACCCCAAAAAGCAAACAAATTCTGCAAGACCCATCGGAAATGCAAAACAAAACAAAACAAAACAAAACTGCAAGACCCATAGGAAATGGGGGAAAAAACCCCCAAAAGAAAAAAAAACCTGCAAGACCCATCACAGCACAGAAACATAACCCCCACAGCCCAAAACTAAGCTGCAAAGCCCACCCAGAACAGTTTTAAAAAGCAGAAAGCAGCACCTTACCAGGCAGTCCAAAGGCTCCTCCGAACGCACACTCTCTAACTGCTGGTGTGAAAGAGCTACAAAGAAGCAGCCTCTTTGCCACCATCGGTTAGCAGTTTGAATTCTCCGCCTTTTTCCCTGCCTTTTTTTCCCATCATAACTCAATCAGAATTTTGTTGCCGGAGCTGGTCATAACTCAAATTGGTCGTAAGTCGGGATGTTCATAAGTTGAGGCACCACTGTATCAATAACAGCTGTAATAGTGATAGTAGTGGTAGTGTGTTCAAAACTGTCCGTGTGGAGTACCAGAGATGCTTAGGAGAGGTTATTGTTGGTTCCTATATCTTACACAAATAAAGTAGACCCACTGAATCAGTGGAACTTACAGAGTTGTTGACTCACCAAACTCTACTGCAGGGCCTACTGTAGTGACTTACTATACTAAGCATGGGATTTCAGCATTTGCATCTCAATTGATTTTCATTATTGTCCCTTCTATCAGTCCCATAATTTTATTCTATAAAATCATTAAGCCCAAAGACAGATGTGTTGCACAGTTGTAGTGGGGCTGTTTCTGCGTGTTGAAAAAAAGGCCATGGACACTTTTAAAAGATTTCTTCAACAGAGTTCCTATTTTGTATATGTTGCTGCAAGTCAGTCTGTCCTTATCTAGTGTGTTTCCAAATGATGATGTTAATTATGCAGCTGGGCATTTAGGAAGTCAGCATTTTCTCAGCTATAAGGGTGATGATTTTCTTTAGGATTCATTAGAAGGGTTATTAATTCAAACAATTACATTTTCTTCTAACAGTACAGCTGTCTAATTAATGAATGTATTAATTAATCTGTGAATTTGCCAGATGTCTACTGAGGCAAAGTCCCTTAGTAAACAACATTATTTGTTGGTCCTTTCTTTTAAAAAGAAATCTGTGAATTCACTACCTTTTTAGCTGAGAAATAAATCTGGCATAAGCTTCAATTGGAGACATAAGTTAACTACAATTGTATGAACAAAATCTATTTTAAATATGAGTTATTTTCCCTTTCTAAGCTGATGAGCTTTTGCATTATTAATTTTGTGATTAGGTGTAAGCAGTTGTTTGTTCCGAAATATTCCCTTTCACTATTATACAAATAACTTGCAAAACTTAATGTGATTCTTGATTGTTGACTATAATGTTCATCTTATATTTTCCACCACTTCCTTACCTTGTATTATACCTTGTACTTGCTTATCTTGTACTGCACTTGCTTTGCAGCACATATCCGAACTAAGATTAAGGCCATTTCATTGAGATGTCTTATGCACTTGTCTTGTCTAGTTGCTTTGAACCAATTCCAGCCTGATGACATTGACAAGGCTCTGGCACATTGTAAAGCCACCACCTCTTAGTTAGACACATGTCCCTCCTGGCTCCTAAAAATGGCCAGGGATGTAACTGTGGAATGGGCCCTGCAGATCATTTACTTCTCTCTCCAGGAGGGCTACCTTCTTCTTACTTGAAGGAGAAGATAGCAAGGCACATTCTAAAAAAGCCCAAATTGGTGATGGATGATTTGAACAATGTTCAATCACTCACCAACATCCTATTCATGAGTAAACTGAGATAGTGGTGGGATGAACCAGCTGCAGGCATTCTTGGAGGACACAAATAGTCTTGATCCATTTAAACTGGGATTCAGGCCACCTCATGGGATTGAGACAGTTTTGGTCACGCTGCTTGGTGACCTGTTCAGAAAGGCAACTGGGGGAGTATAACGTTGGTCCTCCTGAATCTTTCAGTGGCCCTTGATACTGTCACCTATGGCATCCTTCTGGACAGGCTTTCAAATTTGGGAATTAGGGCCTTCACTCTACACTGGCTCCAGTCCTTTCTCAAGGGTCATGTCCAGATGATACAACTTGGGAATGCTGTTTCAATTCCATAGGTCCTGCAGTGCAGAGTCCCACAGGAGTTGATAATCTCCAGTGCTCTGTATCAACTATATGAGGTCACTGAGGAAAGCCATTCAATGATCTGGAGTCATTTGTCACCAGTATGCTGATGACATGTAGCTCTTCTGTTTTACATATTCAGTAGTGGAAGCTGTACAGACCCTTGAGTGCTGTCTGTCCTTGGTTATGGATTGTATGAGGTCTAGCAGACTGAAACTGAATCCTGACAAGACAGAGATCTTGCTGTTAGGAGGGGATCCTGCCCAGCTACGGGGTTCCTTGCCTGGTCTGGATGGGAGAATGCGATGGCTAAGATGGTCTTGGGTATAGTGAGATATGGTGATATCTACCCAGTCCTAACCTGCCTGCTTTCGTTGCCTGTATGCATCCATGCCAAATTCAAGATACTAATGTTAACATATAAGGCTCTTCATGATTTGGGACCTCGTTACTTGTTCTAAAGCAAAATTACTAATCTAGGAATTCTTTTATCCTCATTAATTTACCCTGTAATGTAAGTGGCATACAGTATCTACGTAATGGGGGCTTTACATAGGCATATGTTTTCCAAAGTGGTAATTTTTTTTACTTGACCGAGTTTGAAAAAAAAAATGGAGAAAACCATTCATAATACTATCTTTTGGATATTCCAGGATATTAAAATAATAGTTATAGTGGCGGGGGGGGGAGATGGGGGACCTGGTGGTATCTATATCAAAATGTTGAAGTTCTCTTACTTTCTGCTTGAGATTATTGCTGTTCTTTCTTCTAGCCAGCTAACTATAATTCCCCCTCTAATGCACCAGAAAGTGTGAAGGGCTCAAGCCAGTTAATTGGTGCCAATAGTAATGGTGAGTTAAACAAAATATATGCAAATACCAATGGATTATGGCCTTTGTGTGCTTCTTCTGTGCTCTTTGCTTCTATATACAACTTGTACATTATCTTAGGCTTCCTTGTTTTTCAGCGGCCCTGTATGACCTGTGGGCATTCTAAATGTTCTGTTAAAGGAAATGATGCTGTTAAGGATTTTAAAAATGTTAGAATATAAGCAAGCATCCTTGGAAATAACAGACGAAAATGGACTGCATTTTTAATGCAGTTTGGTTTTCTGTTAGAAATATATTATAAGAGCTGTTCACCTGTGATATCTAGAGCAGTGATATCTTGTGAAGGGCTCATGGCCTCTGTATGCCAAGTAATCATTTCTTGGGTTCCATCATTGTGTTCCTGCTGCTAAATTGTGCTCAAAATTGGCAGTCATTATCTCCGTCACTCTGATAGTAACTGCTGCAGTTGTCCAAAGAATTGCTAATAAACCAGTCAGTATTTGTGGCAGTGGCTACAGGAAGGAGACACACTTTAAAATCCTTGTTTAGCAAAGATGCTAAACTACTGGCCTCATGGTCTGCCCATGAAAGAGTGTTAGTGACAGGCTGAAAAATGTGATCCTCAAAGAATGTTGGGATAGTAGTGAATAGTTACTGAATTTCTTATGCACCTAGTTCAGAAAAAGAATTTGCCCCACTTGTAATACTTAGCAGCATTACAAATTGACTATGGCATTTTCTGGTAGTTCTTCTCTTGTTAAGATGATGAAATGGGATCCCGCATATGTGTGTCTAGCACAGAGGCTGACCACATTCCATCATAGCTACATAAGTATCCCCCATCTTTAATGGCTTACTTTCACTGTAACAAGGATTGGGTATGAAACAAAGTAGATTTTTGTTATGTGAGAAAGCTATAATAAGAACAAATTTAAAATGGTTTGAATAAAAGACATCCCTTCTGAAATTTATTACATGTATTTCTTACAAAATTTAGAGGTCAAGTAAGACATACTGGCAGTACCTAATCCCAAAATGATTTCCAAAATCAAATGAAGCCCACTAATCTCTACCCTTGATATCTCTCAAGAGCTGCTCCATTGCACATGGGAGTTCTCCCTGTTCATTTCTTCAGTTTAGCCTTGCAATATTGTTAATGCTATCTGTTCTTCCTCCCTGTTTGTCAGTTGAATTGGAACGATGCTATGCCACTTTTTGAAGCATAATGACTAATAACTTCCACTGATTCAGTTTATTAGGATTTTCCCTTGCCACTAAAATAGTTTTTATTTTCATTTTACAATTGTGACTTATTGCTGGACAGAGGTACTGACACTGCTTTCAAAGCTTTATGCATAACTGCCTTGCTGAACAGTCAGATTTTTTTTTCCTGCAGTTTGTGCTTTTGCTAAGCAACATGCTAGTATATCCAGATGAGTCTATAAATTGAAATAGATTTTTTTTCAGAAGGAAACTAACATTTGAAACTCTTTTTATTTTCTCTTCTAACCCTACCCTCCCTTTTAGAGTATTTGCATTTTCTTTTACCTGCCTGGATCAGAGATAATATACTGCATTGGACACGACTTAATGACTAAACAACAACAGTCACTCTCTTATCTTGATAGAAGAGTGGAAAGAGAAGAATGACACTACTAGAAACATATTAAATAGAGCACAGTCATGTACATTTTGAAAAACAGAAGCATGGTAATGGTACCAAATTGCTGAGGTCAGTCTGGTTGTGCTACATTATGGATTGGTCAGTATGTAGAATAGCTCAATGATTCCCAGTACCTAGTTGTTTAAAAACTAGCAAGAAAGGACAAATCTATTTATTTCATTTTCTACTTTCAGTTTGGGAATACAAATCAAGATGATTCTTATTAGAATGCAAGGCAAACACATTTCTCCCCAACTCTTAGAAATAAGTTGTAGCATTGTCACCTTAGAGCAGTCAAAATGACTAGTAGAGAATTAATAATGTTCTACCGTATTTCCTCCAAATTAGGAAGTAAATGCCAGGACCAACCTTTTAATTAACATATATTTTGGCTGCTGTATTTTAGCCCCGTGCCTTCTAATATAAGTCCAGATGTGATAGAATGTGTAGGGGTCTGGTTCAGTGCATATCTTCATTAAGTGAAGAAGTTATTTGAATTGGCCCTAAATAGCAGAAAGGCAGCAGTGACTATGAGCTATTAAGTGTTGCCCATATAGACATGTATTGTATTTATTCTGGTGGATAATATGGTGAGAACTTTTTCTTTCCATAGTGCATTGATTCCCAGTGTGTTTGATGACCACTGCAACACTGGCTCTCAACGTAACATTATGAGGGCTAGAAAATGGAATGGAATAGCTTTAAATTTTGCCTGCCTGCCCTTTCCCTCCCACAGTACATACTGATCAGTTCCTGCACCCCATTAGTGATACTGAATTCTATGTTACACATCATTATCTAAATGTGTACCAGCTACATGGATTTTATCTTCAGTGCTAGAGACGCTCATTGCACTGAAACTACCTTGAACCACTAGTTCTCTGATGAACTTTCTCAAATACTCTCAGGCTCAGCTAGGGGAATGAGACACTTTCCTTTATAAGATGAGTAAATCAAATTATGCCAGAATCATCTTAGCATTTCAAATGCAGTGGCATTTGAGAATTACTGTCCTCCTGCAAATAGATTATTCAACATACCATCTGTTTTGTTTAGGAACTCAAACATTCAGAGATGGAAATAAAACTTAAGTGAATAAGCATATTCTAGAATGAAGCCAAGGTTTCAATACCCGATCCATATTTGACATCCCGCATATACCTATATGCCTACACTTATTCCAAAAGTGTATTCTCGTACGTATATGTGAAGAAATAGTGGCCCACATCCTCTTACATCATTACACCAGTGTGACAGAAATGGCATTGCTTTTGAAGGCAAATTTTGTCAACTATAAGAAATCACCTTAGATTTTATTGGTTGCATAATGAATTGTGTGACTCAGCGTGGAAGTTATACCATCTATGGTGATTTCTTAAAGCTGGGGAAATTTGCTCCAAAAGTTACACCATTTGTGTACCTATGCAGGAAGATTTTGGTCAATATTTTGTAAATGAGCCAACCAAGCATGCATTAGGTTTGCACGTGCTATGCAAACAGCTGCAGAATGGAGATCTGTATGTATACAATTATGCAGGTATAGGCCTCCATTCTTCAGATGGAGCGGTATTTCCCACATGCAATATTGAAAACAATTCTGAAGACTACAGGAGTTTCCTGCTTGTGATAAATTAAATGGAATTTTGAATAGATCTTTTTGATAGAAGAATCAGCTTCCATATAGGGATTTCCCTTCCACTTATGGAGAGAAAGATAGAAGGGGACATTAATGAACCTGCAAGCCCCTTCCAATTTAGCCAACTTACCATTTTCCTAAATCTCTCTAAAAATAGTTAAGGAAGAGATGTGCAGGATCCCAGAGAACTTTTGCCAAGTAAATCATTACCAGACTAAGCAAATTCATGAATGTTTTCCCAAATTAGCACCTTGAATGACTCAATAAGATAAGCCAAAGTAAAAGGCATTGAATGTAAGATATTACTTAGAAAACAACACATCCATTTCAGTATAACATGTTTCCCTACTTAGAATTCAGGGCTGATTATATAATATCAAGGTTGGTATTATTCAAATATGTTTATGCAAATAGTTGCTGAAATCCTGGTGTGTAACTGTGCCTGTGTAACATTAATTTTTACAAGCTGTTCTGAAATTTGCATCAGTTGTGCAGTCAGACGTGGTCAGAGCATGGTCAGTGCTCTGTTAGTTGTGTAGTCAATTGCACGGTTTGTTGCAATTTATTGAACAAAAAAGGACTTGAACCATTATTTTCTAAAAGGACTTCAGCCATTATTTTGCTGTATACTTTGGATGGGCCAGAAGATATTAATGATGCAAGGAAACATTTTTTTTGCTAGCTACTTTAAGCATTTTTAAAGACAGATGATGAAAAGCAAGTTGTTTCCATAGGATCAAATGAAGTTTAAGAACATATTGTTATATTTTTCTCAGTGGATATTTCTCTTCATATGCTGGGACACCTCTAGGTTTAGCTAGCACAGTTGGAGAAGGCCAAGTGTCACACAGATAGGTAGAGGCTACCATTTGAACTGAGCAACCAAAGGATATTTATATTTATAAATGAAACTTGTATGCTGACATTGGCAGAAAGGAATGGCAGACAATTTTGCAGATTCTTGCAGAGTGTGGGTGGCATAAAAGTCAAATAAAATAAATAAATCCCTTTGGGGATGGGGATAGCTGCTATGTGCCAAGTGGCATAAACTCCTTCTCTGACAAGATCAGTATATTATCACCTCCATAAATCAAACTACCATAAGAAAATACATTTTGTAAATTCAGGGTGTTACGTGTGGTTCCTTTCTATGCTCATGGCTCCCACTAAGCTGGTGACATGACAATTCATGAAATAATGTTTAAATGTATAAGAACATGGTTGTTGTGGGTTTTTCGGGCTTCTTGGCCGTGTTCTGAAAGTGGTTCTTCTTGACGTTTCGCCAGTCTCTGTGGCCGGCATCTTCAGAGGACAGCAAACTGTGCTCTGGGTAGGCTTGAGAGTGGGTGGAGTATTTATGGCTGTGAGAAGGCTAGTTTGTAAGATAGGCTATTGTCCTGATCAGGAGATGGTTGATTAGTGTGTTTTGTTGTGGCTGTATTGTTTTGATAAGGAGGGGAGATTATCTGTCCCTGTGGTTGATGGGTGTCATTAGCTGGTTTTTTGTGTGCAGTAATCCCTTGACCTTGTGGCTGGGTGGAGTTCCTTGACCTTTTGCACTCTGTGTTTTTGAGAGCTGGGAGCCAGGTTTTGTTGAGTTTCAGACATTCCTCCTTCCGGTTGAAGTTTTGTTGATGCTTGTGGATTTCAATGGCTTCCCTGTGCAGTCTGACATAATGATTGCTGGTGTTGTCCAGTATTTCAGTATTTTGAAATAGAATTTCATGTCCAGTTTGTTTTATGGCATGTTCAGCTACTGCAGATTTTTCTGGTTGTTTTAGTCTGCAGTGTCTCTCATGTTCTTTGACTCTGGTGTGGATGCTTCGTTTTGTGGTTCCAATGTATACCTGGCCACAACTGCAAGGTATCCGGTATACTCCTGCAGTGGTGAGGGGGTCCCTTCTGTCCTTTGCTGACCGTAACATTTGTTGTATTTTTTTGGTGGGCTTGAATACTGTTTGTAAGTTGTGTTTTTCCAGAAGTTTCCCCATGCGGTCTGTGACCCCTCTGATGTATGGCAGGAATACTTTGTTTGTGGGCGGCTGTTTTTCTTCTTCAGTTCGGTGTTGTTTTCTTGGTTTGATGGCTCTTGTGATTTCATTTTTGGAGTAGCCATTTGCCTGTAGGGCCCAATTCAGGTGGTTGAGTTCAGTGTTGAGAAACTGAGCTTCACAATTCTGATTTGCACGGTCTACCAGTGTTTTGATTGTGCCTCTTTTTGCAGTTGTGGCCAGGTATACATTGGAACCACAAAACGAAGCATCCACACCAGAGTCAAAGAACATGAGAGACACTGCAGACTAAAACAACCAGAAAAATCTGCAGTAGCTGAACATGCCATAAAACAAACTGGACATGAAATTCTATTTCAAAATACTGAAATACTGGACAACACCAGCAATCATTATGTCAGACTGCACAGGGAAGCCACTGAAATCCACAAGCATCAACAAAACTTCAACCGGAAGGAGGAATGTCTGAAACTCAACAAAACCTGGCTCCCAGCTCTCAAAAACACAGAGTGCAAAAGGTCAAGGAACTCCACCCAGCCACAAGGTCAAGGGATTACTGCACACAAAAAACCAGCTAATGACACCCATCAACCACAGGGACAGATAATCTCCCCTCCTTATCAAAACAATACAGCCACAACAAAACACACTAATCAACCATCTCCTGATCAGGACAATAGCCTATCTTATAAACTAGCCTTCTCACAGCCATAAATACTCCACCCACTCTCAAGCCTACCCAGAGCACAGTTTGCTGTCCTCTGAAGATGCCGGCCACAGAGACTGGCGAAACGTCAAGAAGAACCACTTTCAGAACACAGCCAAGAAGCCCGAAAAACCCACAACAACCATTAGATCCCGGCCGTGAAAGCCTTCACGAATGTATAAGAACATATCATATTTCTCATTCACTACAGTCCTAGCCAGAGCAATTGTTCATAAATAAATGTTTTGGTAGGAAACCCTTCCAGATTGCATTATACAAATGTGTCAGGGCTAGAATAATGTAAACAGATTTTGGTTATGTATTGGCGTGTCTTTTCTGTTTTCTAGCACCTTCCTGGCCTCTACTATCCTCCTCTGCTTCCTCTTTCAGCAGAAACAATGATGGTCTTCATATTGAAAAGTACTAAGGGGAGCTATATGCTTCATGTCTATGCTGTGTAGTTAATTATATTGACCCTGAAATCTTTGCTTAGAATGGTGTACTTTCTGAGAACACAGCTGCCAGGTAGCAAGGGATACATACATACGCGCAATTAAAAAAAAACTCACAAGGAGAAGAGTTTTGGTCAATTGCCTATTTCAGCTGAATTTCCGCTCAGATGTGAAAACAAGAAAACCTATAAAAACAGTCAAGTCAATCAGCACTTTTATCTCAGCACTGTGACAGCAAATTGGCAACATCTTGTTGATGTGATATCTGCCTGGCCAAGAATCAGACAGCTTAAGTGATTGGAAGTAGAGCTGGCTCAAGTCATTTTGCTACCTGGGGCAAGAGACAAAATGCTTTCCCACAACTTTCCTCAAGTAGAAGCTGATCAGGCAAGCATTAAATCATACTTTAAAAAGGGCAGTGCCCTCTCCACTGTCCTGCCTATAACTTAAAGAATGTTGGCAGTCCAGGTTGTGCACATAGCTCAGTCTCCCTGTCACTTCATGTGAGTAATGAGGAAGGGGGTAGGTGGATACCTGCTCCAGTGTGTGTTCTGGGCTATCTGTGGCAATGGATACCTCTTTGCCTGCTCACTCAGGCCTCACCAGATGAGACATTGATCCTGAATTTAGGAGCAGTGCACCCTCAAATGGCAAACAAATGAATGATTGCAAAAGGACATTACAAGCAGGTAGTCACTGGCATGTTTGTGGGGACATGCTTAACAAGAGAGATGTATTACTGAAGGAGGAACCAAAAGGGTCTTGCAGATGTGAAGAATAGCAGACAATTTCACATCTCTGTGGATGTATTCTGCACCTCTCAACATGAACTATGGAGGGTTTGATTGCTGCACCAAATGCTCTTGATGTTGCCTGTTACTAGGTAAAAAATATCTGATTTATTTATCAATTGTACTGTGGTGCTTCTGATACAAATGAAGAAGAAAGACTGGAGGAACATTTTGTCAGAGCAAGAAATGCTCTTTAGCCTGAAAACTGCTTTTAACCTTCATTTGCCAACTCTCCTATGACACATTTGACAGAAGATAATTTGAGACTGATAGCTAACCCAGACCAGCAAAATGCTATAATTGGCATGGATAGCATTCCAGAAGGATACCAGAATGCATGTCCGAGCCAGTGGATCAGACGTAATGGCCTGGGCAGGTGCTACCATTGCCCCTCAGTAACAGCTGCCTTAAACCTGTAGCTGCGACATCAGCATTGGCTTATATGAACATTATTGTACTTCATTTGTATCCTGTATATCAATAAATCGATGATATGTGTGATTATGTTTGGATGAACAGGGGCAGGAAATGATGACAACTTCTTCCATCACCTGGTAAATGATACAGGTGATGGAAAAAGCAAGACACATTCAATGCCATAGTCCTGATCCTATCCTTTCTCCCATAGCGACTTTCAAAATGGAGGTGGAAGGTCTACTTGCAGGTCTCCAGCATTTCATTTTAAGCTGTTCTTTAGGCTTCACCTTCATAGATAAAAGTCTTTTATTGTTGTTTAAACATGACTTACCTGAATTACTTAAAGTTTTCTTATAATCTAAACCAACAATGAGCTATAATGACTTGTTTGGCAGATTTGTGTTTCATTCTTTTCATGAAGCAAGTCTTGAAAGATTTGCTGCCCTTTGTGACTATGCAAACTCTATGTTTTCAAATTGTAACTTTATAGTTTCTACAATTGGCTCGAAAAGGTCATTGTGGGATCTTGCATAAGTAATTCATCTTTAAAACTACAAAATTAGGTCACTGGCAAAAAATTAGAATTGACTTGATTAAAGCTGAGAAACTGGAACAGCTTCCTTACTTCCTTTGGGTTGAAAAAATCTTACAGCCCCTAAGGACTTTTTCTGAATTTTCATTTTAGGCTTTGTGTCAGAACTGCTACCCTTTCAGTTGAAGGTTATTAGATGTAGCTTCTTCCCAAAATAGGATATTTGCTTCCCTTTCCTTAGGGAATATTGTTTCCTTCTTGCCACAAGGATACACAGCATTTATTATAAATTTTCAGTGTGACTTCCATAATGTAGCCAAGACTGTAGCAAATTCCTATTCCACATACTTGATAACAATTAATGATGATGATGACTTTAAAAAAGGATTCCATTTTTTACTGTGCAGGAGTGTATACAGTGGACTCTTGACTTAAAGACGGCTTGACTTACAGACTTTTTGAGTTACAGACTTCTCTGGCCGCAAAATTTAGGTTTGACTTGCAGCCTGAGATTTGACTTACAGACCAGAAAAAAACCAAAATGGAACAAAAACGGCTTGTTACGGGATTAATCGGTTTTCAATGCACTGTAAGTCAATGGAGACTTGACTTACAGACTTTTTGACTTGAGAACCGCCTTCCAATACGGATTAAGTTCTCAAGTCAAGACCCCACTGTACATTGATGCAAATGTTAGTCCCAATTTGGTCAATGAGCTTTCCTTACTTACTTAGCAGTAAGCCTCTTTGATGTTAATAATAATTCCTGTGAAGTACACTTACATAGCATACACTAAACTGATAGTAATTTCAAAAAATAATTGTATATATCAGAAGCTCAGGAAGAAACAACTAAAGGAGGCATACAGGTAGAGAGCAAAGTGAAAATAAATTTTCAGTGGAAAATTTAGGAAGTATGGTTCTGTATTCTAGAGCTATGCATAGATTTAAAAAAAGAATCAAATATGCCTATAAAACCCTCCTCACTTCTATTTCATGTTACTTCCAATTATGTTCCTCTAAAATAGAAACAAAGATGGTCTTAAATGGGAGAACAGGAGGAAAAATACACATAAAAAGAAGGTTGAACTTGAATGGATATTTTTAAAATATTAAATAAAATTAATTGGTAAAATATGACTAATAAAATGTTTTCTATAAAAGACACATGATCTCATGTAGTTTTATGCCTCTCTCTTCATTATGTTCCTGTTATGCCTGACTTTGTCTGCAAAGAGATCTTAAACTTTAATCTGAGCTTTTATAGCCACTTTAAGTATACTTCCAATAAAATGGTACTGGGTTCTGATGCACCCCCCCCCATGTTCTACTGCATCTTTACTCATATTGAAGGCCCACTGTGATTCCCACATAAACATTTAAAGAATTGCAACATATCTTTTTCATTTTACTTATTGATATGATTTTTAAGCCATTCTCAATTAGGACTGTCAGAGTAATAAACAAGAAAAGAGTAAAAGCATCAACACAAAATCATAATAAAATAAAAATGGAACTAAATACAGAATAAGAATCCAGAATCAACATTCAGTGCAGTACTTCTGTGAAACTAACTCCATAGCAACAGAAATGAATTGAGCCTTGAGTAATATTGCAATGTATTATCACATGTTTAATATGTAAATTTTGACAAGGAAATTGTTGAGTATCAGACTACTCAACACTTCTTTTTGTCTCAACAGAATTTCACAGCATGTTTTATAAAACACTATTATGAAATAGTGCCACGTAATGCAACTGCCATGATCTTACATTTTAAAGCACTGAAGTTCTGTCTATGCTCATGGTGCCATTTGCCCATTCAAATCTTGCAAGATTGCATATGTCTTAGGGAGAAAGAGCTTGTTATACTGACATATGCCATGCAGAGAGAACCTCATTGTTTTCAATCAAGTTTTTTTTTCCTAGATAGGGCTGATATGTGTGTGGCCTAATTTCAGCAACCTTTCCTGTATGTTTTTAAAAGCAGATTTTGAATATAGAATCCATATTGCCGCATATTGTTCTTTTTATTTGTTTAATGTTGTGAGCCGCCCTGAGTAGACTTTTGTCTAGAAGGGCGGGATATAAATCCAAAAATAAATACATAAATAAAATAAACCCACACAAATCTTTATTTGTTTTCTGAGTTATGCAATAAATCTTCGGGTTTGTGAATTTAAGTATCAGTAGTGCATCCACATGCAGTCCTATGAAGAAATCTCATTGTGGCTATGTGGGGCTTGTTCTTATGCGGCTATGGAACATTTTGCTGTTTAACGTTTACATCTCTTCAGTGAAAAAGATATGCTTACGGCAGCATTACATTTGCTAAAATCAATGGGATGGATTGAAGCTACTCTTCTGCAAGGAGAAGACTTGGTCTTGCCCAAGCCCTTTAAAAAAAAAAAAAAAGAGGTATGCTTTCCCTTGCACTAGATGTTTCACAGTAATTTCCACAAAGTGTTGCAGAATTTCTTAATATGTGATCTTATTTATTTATTTATTTTAGATCTCACCTTTCTCCGTTGTGGGGCCCAAGGTGATTTATAGCGTAGGTTTTTAAAAATGAGTCCTTTTTAAGGAGAAAGTTGGAATAAAAACATTTTAAATAAATAAATTTAAATAAATAATAAATTAAAAAAGCAGGAGTAACTTACAACATTAAAACAGTATGAAATCGATTATGGTACCTTACTGGTGAGCTAGGAATAGTCATGGCAAGTTATGCAAAACCATACTCAAAGAGCTGTACACTTAATTAATACACTTCCAAAACAACAAAAATAAAACACCAACCACTGGGGGAAAAAAAATCCTGATCAGTGACTAAAGACCTGTTTGGACATAAAAAGGTAATGGCCTACCAATGAAAAGTAGGAAGAAGGCGGACCAGCCGTATCTCCCTCAGGAAAGAGTTCCACAGCCTGGGCGCTGCCATTGAGATGGCCCTTCTCTTCTGCCCTCATAAGATATGTCACTCAGTAACAGATCAAATGAATGAGGAAGGCCATAGAAAAGATGCTGAGACACAGTTTTATGATATAATCTTTGTAGAAACTGCAAACATGTGTCACATCAGCACTGATGCTCTTAGGTGTCTCTTTTCAGATTCTTCTTTCATCTAGACCAGGGTTTCCCAACCTTGGGTCCCCAGATGTTCTTAGGTGACAACTTCCAGAAATCCTAGCCAGCACAGTTAATGGTGAAGGTCTCTGGGAGTTTTAGTCCAGGAATATCTGGGGACCCAAGATTGAGAACTATTGGTGTACAGTTGGAAAAAGCCTAGTGTTTATGCTGATAAGAACTAACAGGTACTAGCTAATTTTATGATACTTGGGAAATTGCACAGCTTGAAACTGAATTTTTGGCATGTAGAGCTTGCCAAATGACCACAGGCTATGAATTTATGCTTCTGCATAAATTGGCTAAAATAATCTGATTTTTGTATACTGGTAGGCATGGGTTTTTTGAATGTACTAATCAGGGACACAAACAGCAATATTGATTAAACCCTTCCCTCAGATTATACAAAGATTAAATAGAAATTATTATTATAAAAAAGAAATGTGTTGAAAACCTCCAAAAGAAACAGAGTAGGTCATAATGTAGCTCTCTTTCTTTCCTTCTTTTTTGGTCAGCATTCTTGGATTTTGTGCAATCATTGTGGCATTTTAATTTTAAAATGCTGGAAAAATAAGAGAAAAAGCTGAGACATGTATTTCAAGAATCACAATGGATCTGTCCAAAGAAGAATTGAGTTAGCATTACATGAAGGAGCTTCTTGTCTTCACCTAACAATACACTTTTGTCCTGAAGCCTTATATAATTAGAGTATCGTATTTTAAAGGGCCTTACATTTCCATAAATTATCTTTCTCATCTCATATAGACCACAAGGAAAAAAACACACCTCTCAATGGATTACTGAAGAAACTCTTAGAATTGCTAACGACAGAGGAGAAATAAAAATAAAATCTGACAAAAATTAGGTCAGAATCCTGAATGCAGCTTTTCAATGAACTGCAGCTATCTTCAGGGGAAAAAACAATTATAAAAACTGTTGCAAAGGAATAGGAGAGAAAAATGAAAATTGAAAAACAAGAGACTTCTTCCATAAGAGTGAAGAAGTCAGAGGGAAATCTAAACCAAGGTAAGGGATGATGAAAAATCAGTAATTTGCTCCAGTTCTTTAACCAGTATTTAAAATCCTCTGAGCCAGAAACCTTAATAATAAATACCAGTACAACCAATAACAAGAATGTGAACTGGGAAAATGTTCAGATATGAGTTGTTTTTTGGTGTTTTGTTTCCCAAAGTCCCAAAGAGCTGCTAAAATACAAAAAGAAAAGCAAGAGCACAGTAGGCAGCAGAGAATCATTTCAAATCTCTAAAAACTACTTCAAAAAAGCAGGGACAAGCTGAGCAATCAACAGTAAATTTACGAAACAGCACAATTTTAAAAAATCAATCCAAAAAGGAAAATACATGTGCGCACACATGGGAGAAAGGCCAAATGAACACACATACTTTCCCCTATTGTGAAAACCAAGAAAAGCAAGAAAGAAAATAAAGGCAAGAAATGTAGTAACAACTCCTTTAAACTTAATGACTGTAATATGGGAAGATTTTTCTCTCCCTTACAATTGATCTCTTCTCTTCATCAAGTCCAGCACTACCATGCAACAGTGGTCAGTGAAAATAATCCAAGAAAGGAAAAGAGAGTAATCCCAAGGAGGCACATTAGCGCTACAGGCAGGCTGCCTGGCAGCAGGAGCAAACATAATCCAAAGAAAGGGGAAGGGAGCAGGAAAAAAGGCAAAAAGAATCCACAGGCATAGATGAACAACAGCACAATCATGATGGAGGGGACACAGATCCCATGCACAAGGAAGGATTAAAACAAATATCTTTGTCCATGACCTTTCAGGCAATTCTAAACACTTCTAAAACCCAAAATTCTATCCCCCCCCCATTTCCAGATGTTCTGCTGGCTGCTGAGAGCAACTCTTTTGATGCTATTTGATTAAACATTTTCTAGGTAACTTGACAGACAAGACATGTAGCAAAGATCAAACAAAAGAGGGAAACACAGAAGAATCCAAAGCTTTCATGTCCCTCCCTTTTGTAAAACTAAACATTCTAATTTAACATTCTTGTGGTGCCCGCCCAGGTCATAAATATTAATATAATATCTGCATAGACCAATGGGAGTGATGGAGGGGTGGAGTCATGAGATATAAGAGACTCAGCAGGAGGAGGGGGGTTAGTCAAGGGAGATGGAGAGTTTAGGGACAGTAGTGGTTGAGAGTGGATGAAGGAAGATGTTTGTTTAATTGTTAACAGCATTGCTTTTCTGTCAACATCTGTAACAAGAAACGATTTCTATTTGGTTCTTTTAAAAATGACATATGGCCTGGACCTCATTCATTAATAATAGATAATGTTGATGTAATCAACTAGTGACAGCTGAAAGACATGCAGCATGAGCTCTTAGTTTGGTGAAACAAAGCAGGGGCCACGTGGCATCGTGACAATGCTCTTTTTCAACAGTAAGAGACTATTTTGGGGTTTTCCCCATTGGCGTTAACTCGGAAGTCCTATCCCTAGTGAATAATTAGGGAAACCTAATGCTTTAGAAGAGGGGTCTCCAAACTTTTCACATGGAGGGCCACATAATATATTTGTGATATTTTCAAGGGCCGAAAGAACATGAGCGTACACATGCAGGAACATACTCCACCCACCCACCTGCATGCATCCATGCACACATGCACGCACTCTCGCAACACTCCCACCCACACTTATGCACGTAAAGCCGTACACCCGCCCGTACTCAAAACCTCCCATGAGCCTGCCTGTATGTACTGAATAAAAAGGCCAGGCAGGTGGGATGTGGCCCGTGCGCTGTACTTTGGAGACCTCTGGTTTAGAACATAAGAAGAGCCCTGGTGGATCAGGTCAAGGGTTCGTCTAGTCCTGCTCCCTGTATTTACTTTATTTATTTATTGGATTTATACCCCACGCCATCTAGCAACCAGGCCATTCTGGGCGGCTAACAACAATATAAAATAGCAATATTAAAACATGATAGAAAATACAATAATACATAGCAACAAGATAAATTAAAACAGATGGCAATGAAGGTAGTAAAAGGGGGGTGAAAAGGATGGCAAAAAGGATGGTAAAAGGGGTGCTGAGATCTTAATGGTCAGGGAAAGCCTAGCGAAAGAGCCAAGTCTTCAGTGCTCATTTGTATCTCACAGTGGCCCCACCAGATGCCTCTGGGAACACATGAGGCAACTAGATACCTGTCTTCTGAGACCCCTGCATCTGACATTTTGATGTACCTTCTTTTTAAGCCTGGAGATTATACAACCCCATCATGGCTTGTAACCTGTGATGGACTTTTCTCTAGTCCAAGGAGCCTCAAATGGTGTAGCTTTTCCTCATAAGGGAGGTGCCCTAGCTCAATCATCATTTTAGTTGCTCTTTTCGACACCATTTCCACAATATCTTTTTTGAGGTGCGGCGACCAGAACTGTACACAATACTCCAGGTGCAGCCTTACCAGCATTTTGTACAATGGCATTATAATGTTGGCAGTTTTATTTTCAATCCCCTTTTTAATGAGACCTGGCACCTACTAACAAAATTAATTCTGTGCGTCCCTTTGTTTTTTCTATCTCAAACCAGAACCATAATTTCACTAGTTCTGTGTTTTCGTGTGTGCTACATTGAAATGTATGATTCTCTTGGTGAGTAGCTAATGAATATATATAGTTACACGCATACACACAATGGTGGCAGTAATCTATATAAATAGCTTGAAAATGCTATCAGACTACTGTATAAAATCATTCATCAAATACAATCGCTTTATGTTTTGTTTTCTTCTCTTCAGACTGCCAAATTAAGAGTAAATTGAGAATCAGGAACCACAGTATTGGCAGACCATCTTGTAAATCCGTTCTAATCTTTGTGAGGGGGAAACCTAATCACATTTGACCTTTCACAGTTGGTATGATTTCTGACACCTTCATATTTTTTAGTGGAAATTGATATTTGTTGATTTTTTCATAGGGGGAAATGTACTTCATTTCTTTTCTGTGCTTCACGGTCTCCCTCATTTTGAAATGAATCTTCATTGTACTTATATGTGGGTGATCACGGAACAAAGGAAGGCTAATTGCCTTAGAACAAAGGAGTCGACAGCACCGATGTCTGAACCAGCGGAGCCTACAGGCAACGTCCAGAGAGGTCTTTTATTTACTTAGCATGATTACATAGTATGTTGTTAGAATTCAGATAGGATACTACATAGTTCCCTAATCGTAACCAGGATTGGCTGAAATAACTCTTTGATCTTATGCTCTACCTCTAACCGAAAGGGCAGAATAAGGGGTTACCCCGCCTGCTGGTAGCTACTGCTTCCTGCCAGGAGTGTATGCACGCCACTGGAACAGAATGCAGCTACAACCTTTAAGCAGAAGTTTCCCAAACTTATAGTGAATGTTAGTGATGCATCCGATTATCCCAAAGTTATTACTGGTATTGGAAGTATCATTCCTGAGGAAAGTATATTACTCTTTATAACTTCAACTTTTAACACATATGCTTGCATTTGAGTGCAATATATATATATATATATATCCTCCAGGTTTATTTCACTCCCCCTCATCTGAATAGGCTCATTAGATAGACAATGGGGGTGAGTGAAAATCGCACCTCTGCAGACCTTCTCCACCCATTGCTATGGCCGTTAACAGTCGCTAACAGGGGTCATTCTGGTAGGTGTAATTTGGAATAAGAAGATAGGTGGTTTGAGAAAGGGGGCAGGGAGGCCATACATGTGCAGATAGAAAATCCCTCACTCCACAGGGGTGGAGGCCTTAGATACAATATGTCTCTATTTTTCATGCTGCCCTTTCATCCATCTCCAGGAAGATCAAGACCACACCCACCAGAAAGACCACTGTTAACAACCCATGACAATGGGTGGAGAAGGACTGCAGAAGTGTTAATAGTTGTGAGCTACAATTGCTTATACTTATTTAGGAAAGAAACAGACAAGGCTGTCTCAAAAATTATTGTCTCTCAGTTGTTTCTTTAGTATTAAAGCATTAATAAAAGCCTGGTAACATAGAGATAAAAATACTCCTTACTTACCTCACTTACTTTGATAATATTATTGTTTTAATGTGCCATCAAATTGTTTCCGACTTATCGTGACCCTATGAAAGAGCGATCTCCAAAATATCCTGTCCTCAACAGCCCTGCTCAGCTCTTGCAAACTTAAGACTGGGGTTCCTTTAAAGTCGATCCATCTTGTGTTTGATCTTCTTCTTTTCCTGCTGCCTTCAACCTTTCCCAGGATTATTATCTTTTCCAGAGTATCTTGCCTTCTCATGATGTACCCAAAGTAGGACAGTGTCAGTTTGTCATTTTTGCCTCGAGATATAGTTCAGATTTGATTTGATCTAGGTCCTTTTCTTCCTGTTCTTGTTCTTCTTTTCTTTTTAAACATTTTATTAGTTTTTCAATTTATGTACATTCAATTTGTGCTTCTTAAACATTGTGTTACATGGGTTGCTTATAATTATTTGGTTTTTTTGCATCTTGGTGTCTTTTTAGTTGTCCCTTCAAAATCTATACATTTTTTAAACATTTAAACCATTCATCTTTGTATTTTAGTATACAATATTGGCTGCTATCATAATATTGGTCTCAGAGTATGCAATGTTCTCAAAATCCTCTAGAAACATACCTAATAAAATTAATTCCAGTTCAAAATCTACATAATTTTGAGGTGATTTAACTGATGAACTTTGTATTTTATATCAATAATAAATGAATAGGTTCCTAACAGATAATAGATGGTATCTAAAGCATTTTATACAGATTTTCTTTATATAATTGTTTAGCCATTTCTGTCTCCACATTTTCTATCATGTCTATATCAATATCATATCTAATGTACTGTATATTCATCAAGTACTATTTGTTTGCTTGCTGCTTGATTAGGGAGTTTCCTGGATCAAATGTGGGTAACCGCCCCCCCCCCCCCCGTGATCAACAGGCTTCTCCCCCATTTCACCACTTCTTCAGGGTGGTTTGCTTTTTGGCTTCAAGCAGCAAAATATATTGCATTGAATTTGGTGTCCGGAATGGTCCCTCTCCTGTTTTTTTCTGTGTGTTTCTTAAGCTTTACTTTCTTCCTGGGTTTTCTCCAAAGCTGGCTGACAACAACAAATTTGTCTTTTCATGGTTACTAACAGCTGTACGAGTAAGCAAACTCTATGGGATTTTGTAACTTAAGGTTTTTCTCTCTCCTTTTCTCCCTGAATAGATTTCCTAAAATTATAGTCTAAGAATGCTTGTTCAAATAAAAACATGGTTGAGCAGCTAAGCAAATTGTACAAATTTCAAATAGTGATTTTATTTTTAATCCAAATCTTAGAGATTAATAACATCGAACATAAAAACCTCTGAAAAAGCATTTTGAAAGAAAGGAAGACAGAAAGAACTCTTAATAAATACCATGAAACTTACTTCCAGGGTGGCTGGTTGCTCTCTGCAGATGAGTGTGGGAAGAAGATAACCTATTCTTCTCCTGGTGTTGACTAGTGTCAACGGGTGGAAGGCCCATGTACCTTGCAAAAGCTCCACAGTCCCACTGCCCCCACAAGCTTGTCAATATATGACAGACTGGTTTGTCTGGGAGAGGAATTGTTTAAGACGTGAGCCCTGATTGGTGAAAGTGGGGACAAGGTTGACAAAGAACTCAACTGTACCAACAAGGTAGTTGGCAGCAGGACCTTCTGTCCATATCCTCCCTCTAAGTGAGTTCAAATGCATGCTTTATAAGACTGGTAGGGTATGAATGGCACCATTGGCATTTGTTGGGTTTGCTACATGTATCTTTCCTTATCAGAATTCTGGGTGGTCACGTACAAAAGATTTTGGTATTTTGACATCAAGGCATACCCATGTGGAAAGGAGATTGGGGACTATGGGCCCCCATCCAGCCATTTGAGAATCCCCTTGAGGGAGCTAGGGCTGGAGACCTACAAAGACATGTTCCACTCAGTGCTGTTGTGCCTTTCTCACTCACAGGTGCAGGGACAACAAATAGTGGTGGCTGCTCATAGTGGTGATGTGGTGATTCTCCCCATTGTGCAGCCTTTGGACGGTGACTTGTTTTCTAAAGCATGTGTCTGCTGTTTAATTCTCTGCCAAGGCTGATCAATAAAGATGTCACCATTGTTTATTTGACACATGTCATTTTGTATTATATTTCCCACTTTACACACTGCTCTCTTCGTCACAGCTACTGGGACAGTAAGTTCTGAACTAGTCCATAGGGCTGCTGAGAAAAGTGTTTTTAAGAGGAAGGAAGTTTAGTCATCCATGAGCCTCTTAGAGCAGTTGGTGGTATAATGCCTGTTGGCATGATCACAGTAATTCATGCCAAAGGAGATGGATCCTTGGCTTAATCTCAGCTGTTACAATATGGTGGTAAAATCTCAGTTGTTTACAATTGTGTTGCATGTATGATAGCTTCCTTTCTGATTTGTAGACCAGGTCTTGAAAGTGAGGAATTTGATCTTCCAATAAAATAAACCCATATTGTTTATGCAGGGCTCATTTAGTCTCTGAAGGATATCCTACCAGGCCAAACGTCATATGCAATACCTTGGTGAAGGTAAGAAGGAAGGTAGTCCCTGTCCCCAGTTATTTTTATAAGATGGGCAATACCCATCAACTCTGAATTTATTTCCCAGTAGAATCACACCAGGGAGAAGCATAACAGAAAAGATGGAAGAAAATAATTCTTAGGTGTTTAGATTTGGCAGGGGTGCTTTCTTCTGGTCATTACGCTTATATAAATCCAAGCTATTATTCAGTTCGTTCTGTTTAGACAGCACTAGCAGTTGGTAATGACACATGTATTGGGAGATGACATTTTGTTTCAGTCTAATGAGAATTATGCTGGGAAGCAGTCTAGTGTGGAGTGTGTTTTAGTGCATAAAGTCTGTGTGGTCCATAAAAAGGGAAGGAAGCTGTAGTCTGTCCTGAGCAGTTGTTTTTGAAGCAGAGCAACCTCCTGCTGCCTTGTGGGCAAAAGAGAAAGTAAAATAATTTAGTCCAGGGAAAGATGCTAGAAATGGTTCAAAGGCAAGGAGGAAGTGAAAAAATCTCATTATGTGCATAATACTACAGTAGTACAATATTAGACCATAACACAACACTCTGTGATGGTTACTGATGAAGTGTCGATAGTATGGGAGCGCATCTATGCTTTGTCTGAAAAATGAGAGAGCTTTTGAAGAACAGGGTGTTTCCATACTAACAAACAAAATAAGACTGATTGCTTTGCTTCATTTTCTGTTCTGTCCTTTCATGTGCTGGCTCATTGAATGTAACTGTTAAAGGTTTAAGCACCCATAATAGATTGAAAGCATCCCATTAAATCAAAGTTTCCAAACAACTATTTAATTATGGCTGTTACATGGTAATCCCCAAGAAAGTACTGTGGAACTGATCAACACTGCCCCTCCACACCCAACACATACATACAAATTCACTTTTGCTGCCCTATTTGCTAGTGTGAAATGTATGGTTAGGTTTCACACTGCTTTGGGGACCACAGCATACATTGGAAGACTCAAGATGGCTAAACACGGGGGGGGGGGGAGAGAGAAAGGTTTGGTGTCCAGCTTGGGGCATTCCCAGATTTGCCAAGGTCCAACCTTTGGCTGTGCCTGGGAGTGCATTTGCACATTTAAAATAAGTGCACCGGTTACATCCATTCCTGGAGAGGCCTGCTTTGGTCACACTGATACATGCCTTAGTTGCATCACAGCTAGATTACTGTAACATACTATGGGAGGGGGCCTGCATATGGAAAGTGTAAGGAAAATTCAGCAGGTAAAAATGCAGCAGCTGGTTTGCTAACTACGGCTGGATGCAAGGATACTTACCAGTAACTCCACTGTATGCTGATCCGTTTCAGGGCAGAATTCAAAGTGATGGTTCTAACCTATAAAGTCCTTTATGAGCGTGCTTCAGTCTTAAGGTCATAAGGATATGCCTTCCTGATGGTTCCACTACTGCCACAGGAACGTTTGGTGGGGACACAGGAGAGGGCCTTCTCTTTTGCTACACCCAGACTCTGGAACTCATTTCCACAGGAGGCTAGGCTGGTTCCATCTTTACTATCTTTCTGCAGGCAGGTGAAGATTTTTTTCTTCTTCAAGCAAGCTTTCCCTTAGTGATTGGCTGCCTGAGTGGGGTTTTTTAATGAATTGTTGTACTTTGCTGTATTGAATGTGTTTTGGTTTTTTTCTTATGTTTTTTAGTATTGTATTGATTTGACCCTTTTAGTATTGTATATTCATTGTTGCAAGCCACCTTGGGTCCTTTTTAAGGAGAAAGGTGGGAAATGAATGAATGAATGAATGAATGAATGAATGAATGAATGAATGAATGAATGAATGATTATCAGCAGTATGGTGCTGTTTCTAGTGATGGAACTTGTCTCTGTAAATGGCAGTTCTGGCCAGCTGTTCCCAGAATCCTCTGAACATGAACATTTTTCTGGGGCATTCAGGGTTGTGCTGTCACATGAAAATGAGGAGGGGGTTATCACACAAGCTACATCTGCTGAAATTTTCTCTTCTGCACAACTATTCAAGATACAGATGCCCTGTCTATGTTTCATGTGGTTATGCCAATTCTAGAGCAAAACAATAGATGTTGTTTTGAAGGGAATCTTTTCCTTTCTTTTCAGCTGGAACTTCAAGACCCTTTGACATGAGACATTTTGGCTAAGCCTTATTACATGTGCTTTGTCTTTAAGGGTAAAAGTGACCAACCATTACAAGATTTAATTAAAAACCTTCTCTGAAAGACTGAGCTTAACTATTGCTGTCATTCTGGCAGAAGAGTTTGGAAATGTTATTTAAAACATTTAACAAGATAGTCATTTCCCATTTGTTTTTATGAGTAGTTTTACTCACTACTCAGAAGCAACATAAAACATAATTAATCCATTATGAGTTATGAAGCAATGCTGTCCCCACAGACAGGGATTCTGTGCCATTGGAGTAGGATGGCTGTCAGAAACAATAAAAGTGCATGGAAATGTCAAGCAGGATTTTGTGGATGGAAGCATTCCTACCACTTTTCCAAGGAGGAGATGTATTGTAGTAGCAGCTGGTTCTCTACTGAAAAGAATAAAGCCAGAAGTTTGTGAACTTGGCAGGATGTGTCAGAAGGGATGTTGCCTCTCTAGTTCAAAGGTGCAGAACCTGACAGAAGGGCTTCTATCAAGAAATGGGTTGCACCTCACAGTGGTTGGGAAGAATGTATTTGCTAAGAGTCTTGCAAACTTTGTCAGAAGTGCTTTAAACTGAATCCTGAGGGGCAAAGAATAATTATTCCAGAGGGAACACCATGTGTTTGCTGCAAGAGGATAAATTATGTACTCAGAATAAGGACAGAGGTATTGGAGTCGGCCAGGGGACAGGAAATTTCCTGCCAATAATATCTGCAAGGCCTCAATTCCTACTTAGAACAAAAACATACGTGCTAACGTTTTTATCAGTTTATTTCATACGTGAATGAAAAGCAAAACTGCATCTCATTTGGTTCTCTCATAACAGAAATAAATGAGAAAGTACTGTATGTGCTGATAGTACTGCCACTCCAAAGACTAAATTTCCAGAATATTTAAAGAACTTCAACTAGAGTTCTCTGATGCAAATCATGTATTGGCCATACTGTTGCCTGAGTAGGTAGATATTACTTTGGGAGACAATTTCTCTTAGAATTCTAATATAGTGGCCATGTAGATTCGTAGATTCTGGGAATTATGGTCCAAAACAGTAAATTTTCAAGCTTTGTGCCTGATGATACTAGAGAAAACTTGGGACCTTAGCATAAGAAGAGACTGTGTTCTTTTTTCTTGGGCTAGCACAATTCTTCTGTCACAATTTTTCCTTAATGCAGTTCATTACTGCTGATACTTTGTAGCATCGCCAAAATGCTGAGTCAGCTGAGATTGAGTTCCAAGATTTCTGAACAGCAGATTACCAGTATTCTCTAGCATCAACATAGGTATGCAGATTTGCAGTTTGAATCAGTTCTTTGTGAATAGTGCCTTGATGTCAAAGAGAAACGTAAAAAATACACTCTTATATATGAACGTTTTATTGGACAATGCTAGAGTAATGCTGACACAGAGCCAGATTATTTATTTCATTTGTTTATTTTTCAAAAAATAGAGTGGGTGGCAGAGCATGTGTAGCCCATTATGCTTTTTTTTTACTATGTATTTTCCAGTCACAAATGCCAGAAAGAAAAGGGTAGCTGTACGCTTATTTATCTTTTCATTGTCAACTGTTTTTTCTTTTTTTCTTCTTCTTTTTTTTTTTTTTGCTGTCTCCTTGATTCATTTTCCTGTTAGACTACTTTCACTGAAGGAAATGATATAATTTAGCAGATCCCTGGCAACATTCATTTGATAAACAAAATGTATTGTGAGAGAACAACAAAAAATATTCTGCCCATTATATCCCTGACAACATTGTGTTCACTCACCCTGTCTGATATCTGAAAACATAATGGAGCTACTATGGTTAAAAAGGGCAAAACTGAGGTTGACAGGGCTTGCTCTGAAAAAGGACAGCATTGACCAAATTACTTGTACCATCTAATAGCCTGCTCTTTGTTTATGGCTTAGAGAGTTCACATAACTCTCTCAAAAACCATCAAGCAAGAGACTCAGTACTTCCCATAATAGCCACTTGGGTATTTGTGTGTGAACGCCTGGCATTTGTGAGAAAGCGATTATCCAAATATTGTCCCAGGAACCTGTTTTGACTTCATTATGAACACTTCTTTGAAAAACTGAAGCACCATGTAAGTTTTTCTTGTCTACAACCTAAGAAAAATGCATGAAACTAGGAATTATGGTGGTTGGAGTCCCTTGTCATGTGAAGCAACACTTTGTTTGAGAGCCTGGACATTTTGCTTTCTGGGAGCACAATGCCCAGAATTTCCCAGCCAACAGTTGGGACTGCAGTTTTAAAAAGTAACTTTTCTTACCGTGGGTTTTCTGGATTTTGTGCATCCAATCAAGAAATAGATTAAAAGTTCTACAGTAAACTTTTGTACAGGATGTCAGAGTATTTGGGAGGGGGAACAAGGAGAGATTAAAAAGATAATACATGATTGGGGACTGATAAAAATTGCTATAGTTTTAAAAAGTTGGAAGCTTTTCCTGAAGCGTAAGAGCAACAGAAGCTCATCTCTTATTTTTTCTTCTTCCCAGAAATCATTTGCAACACAGGACACCTTTCTTTTGAATAGTCTGATGTCATGTGTCCCACTCCCAAAAGCTGTCATTTGAGCAGTATTTAATAAAATGGAAGGTCACCTAGAAAGCAAGTGCCGTGTTGTGGATAGTGTGTCAAGGGTAGAACTCAGGGGACCTGAGTTCAAATTCCTGCTTGACCATAGAAACTTACTGTAAGGTACGGGTAGCAATGATAAACCACTCCTAGAACATCTTGCCTTGAAAATCCTGTCAGGATCACTGTAAGAGGCAATTTGGTGGCACAAGTGATGCCATGTAATATCTTTTTTCCTAGCAATGCCCTTGAAATTACTCTGTGTAGTGAGATAGCAATATTCTAGGGACACATTATGGAGAAGTCATGGTCTCCATATCTTCTTAAATTAATTCAGAATTATTTGATTATCAATTAAAGTGATGGCACACTGAAATAGTACATATTTTCAGAAAAAATGTACTTTGCATATTAGAAGACTGAGAAACATTAAACTGTTTGATGTTGGAATTTTGAATCTTGAGGTGAAAGGTTGAACATAGCAGCTATTGCTGACCACTTTGATTTCCTGTTGTTCTTTCTCATTGTTGAAAGGAGAAGCAGGGGAAGAAGGAAAAGATATAGTTCTGAATAGAAAATGATGAAAATGAAACATTGTGTAACTTTGGGAAGAGGCTTTTGAAAGAGATTTTATTTTAGGCAACACTGTAATTTTAGAACCAATCATTTATCATCAATGTGATCATTCAACTGATTATAAAATTATACTCTGAATTATACTGTATATTATTATTCTGAAGGAGATGATAAACTACAGGCAGGTTCAGACAGAAAGAAGCAATCTATGAGATATCATGGCCACAAACCATTTAGATCTTGTTATGTACCCAATAAGCAATTTAAGCACAGAAACATGTTGGAACCTAATACACCTCATGGAAGAAGAAAATCATAACTTCTTCCGCCATTGAATATCTAAAGTTCTCAGATAAGAACCACTCCAGCTAGAATATATTACAGTACTCTGAACAAAAGTATCACTATAGAAAAACGTGACCTATAAGGGCTCCGTAACCGCAGCACTTGAACTGGATATCACCCCATTTGTAAATAACAGAGCTTTACTCTTGTGCAAGGGGTTACTGCTTGTAGCACTGAAAAAAAAAACACTCCACACAGAACAGACGGTTTCGTGTGCAGTTTTCCTTAAACAAGATATTGTCCAAGGCACTTAAGCAGTATGTCCCCTTTGGGAGGTCACTTATTTATAGAGTCAGAAGCACAACAACAAATTATGGAAGCATGTTAAGCCTCAACTTTTGGACTTATTGTGCCACATAGGAGAATCAGATGGTGAGCCTACTACCGATTTCATATCAGGAAAGCATGTGAATATCCAAGTCCTATTAATTTCTATTTAGATACACTATTGTATAATTTTATTAGACTCTGCAGATCCAGATCTGCCGGAAAACTACTTCAGAGAAAGATGATCTGTTTTTGGTCCATAGGAAGTCATTTTCAAATCCATAGGTGGGCAATTCCTTTATCTGGAGTAAGATTTTGAGTTCTCCAGAACTTTTCACTGATATAGAAGATATAAAGAATTAGAAGGAGGAGGAAAGTAGCAAGGAAGTCTAAAAATTTGGCTAGGTGTTGCTGTGAATAATATAATTAGTTCTGTTTCTCTTCCTATAATTAAGGGACCAATTTTCTTATCACATAATTAAATTTTTTGCAATCAGTACCCATATGAGCTTCACAAAGAAGCTTATTTTTAGTAGTTCCAGAGACCCACTGACTTTATGGGTGCCATATTTTGGGTTGGGTTGGCTGCCAAATGTTATTGTGCTGAATCCTCCTTGGTCCTTTTATTGGCATAATCCACAGAAATGATAAAGTTGAAAGGCTTGTTGTACTTTCATGTGTTCCACTGCAGAAGTGCTTTGTTTGCATTGGAAAGACATTGAAGCATGTTCAGTCTTTTTCAACTCTCCTGCTATCCAAAAAGTTTGAGCTGGAAGTTGATAAAAGATATTAGGCTTTCTGTATACTGATAAAAGGTCATACACAGATCATATTTTATCAAGAGCAGCACTACCAGACTTGCAATTTTATTAATGCTTATAAGAATTGTGAGTGCTGCACTGGACTGATTTAGAGCAAACTGGAAATGTGATGGCTTCTGTACAAAAATGATTTTAAAAAACCAGAAAAGAAAGCAAAAGCAAAGTAATGTAGGAAATGGTACTGAAAACCTTAACCAAATATGTGGCTTCGAGTTAAAGCTTCTTCTGCTATAAGCAATTACATGTGACAGTTGGAACAGACCAGGAAAGGAATGGAATGGAATTGTGGGCTTGGCTGTAGAAGATTAGCTTGCATAGAAGGACTTTTACTCTTTACAGAAGAACATTTAGTGCAGCCCAGGCACAAGTTTGTCATCTAAATGAGAACTGGGACATTGTTAGGACCACCACAACAAAGGCTGTTATAGTGTGATCAGACAGCTGGAAAGGTGCGCATCTCATCTCACTAGAAAGACTCGCTTTGCATGGAGTAATCTCCCTCTAAGTGATCCTTCTGTCTGCCTGGGAATTGTTCCAGCTCAGCCACAAAACTAGTAGCCCTATAGCTGGGCATGGATTGGGGCCAGCTAAAGCACATTTCCTTGTGATCACCAGTAAATAAAATGAGCCAGACTGCTCCACCAGTGGTCCAAAATGTGATCTATTTCCCCATGGGATAATACTCTTATTTAAGAACTACAAAATGATGAGACAGTGGAACATAACTGGTGAAAAATTAAAGTATCAGCTGTTTGGCCATTAGCTGTCCACAGTCAATATGTAGCAATTACCTGTACCTTTCTTGACCCTTCCAAAAATTGTACTTGAGGGGAAGCTGAGGAGTTGTTTGCCTGCAAACTTGTTTTGGACAACAATTTTCACAGTCTGGCAGTATTCATCATGTAGCCTGAGGCCTCTAGAAGCTAAAGTCCAAGTTATCTGGACTTACAGAATCCTTTCTAAGAATTTTACAAGAAAAACCTGCATTGAGCAACTCCTGATATCTACCAAGAAACCTCTTATATTCTTGTTAACTTAAAGGAACCACTGATATTTGGATGAGAATTCATTGCCTTCAGCTTTCTCCTAAAAGATTTGCAAGAGCCCACTGGGGAATATAAGTCTAGGAAGTTATTAGGGAAAAAAAACACCACCAGATGCAGGTATGTATAAATCAGCAAAGTAAAGTAAAATATTTCACATCAGTTGTTTGAAGGGTGACCTACATTTTGTATGAGCATATGGTGAATTACAGGGGAGAGAGAGCAATGTTTCTTAATAGCAGCAAAAACAGCAAATTCAAGAATAAGTTGTTTGTTTTTATTTATGATGGCATTCATGGGGCAGAATGTATCATTAGATACATAAAGCAATTCAGGGATTACTATAGCACATGCTTAGAAGAAAATACCCAAACCCATCCTTTCAGTGTCACATTCTTCACACTTCAAGCATGCAGTCTGAAGGGGAGAGATTCCTGCTGTTGTGTAGGAGCGACACATGAGTAATAGCTCTGGGAAAACCCGGGTTCCACGCATGCGAAGAGCCTGTACACTAGTTGTAATCTCTCTTTGTCTGTCTAGGCCCTGACAATATGAAGAACATGGCAGTGGTGTGGGGAGGACTAGACACTCCCCTCTAAGTGTGTTCTCAGTGCCAGCTTTAGCAACATCTGAATAAGGCTACTATCACCTCACTGTGTAAAAATGTAGAAATACACTCAGTGTAGCATAGTGGCTAGAGTGATGGAATAAGACCCTGGAGGGCAAGGTTTGAATCCCTGCCTAGCCATAGAAACTCACTGGGAGAGTAGAACTTGTAAAACCACTCCTTAAATATCTCACTTGCCTTGAGAACTCTGTTAGTCAGTTCTGACTGGACAGCATGTAACAAGAACAACAACACCACTCCTGAATGCAGGGCGAGGAAACATAAAAATACAAGCAATTAAAAATATACCGTTTAAATGTGTTACAGTGCTATATAGAGCACAAATACATACAGAAGTGTAGACCCAAACAGGACAATCTAGCCATGCCTAATGGCCAGTACTGATCAATTGTGAAATCATGGAGGATGAGTGAAGTGCCAGATGATTGGAGGGGAGCTAACATTGTCCCTATCTTCAAAAAGAGCAAAAAGGAAGAACTAAGGAACTACAGACTGGTCAGCCTGACATCAATCCTAGGGAAAATTCTAGAGCAGATAATAATAATAATAATAATAATAATAATAATAATAATAATAATAATAATAATAATAATAATAATAATAATAATAATAATAATAATAATAATAATAATAATAATAATAATAATAATAATTTATTGTCATTGTAAGTATATACACAGTATACCCATACAACGAAATTCACAGACACCCAGAGACCAGACACATGCACAATAAAACAGCCACTCTGCAAAAACCTTGTAACTAGAAGCCAACATAGATTTTTCAAGAACAAACGATTCCAGATTATTCTTATCTCATTTTTTCTTTGGGTAATATCCCTGGTATATGGCGGGAATGCTGTAGACATAATATATCTTGACTTCAGCAAAGCCTTTGACGAAGTGTCCCATGATATTTTGATTAGCAAGCTAACTAGCTGTGGGCTGGGTAGAAGAACTATCAAGTGGCTATAGAGGTGGTTATAGAATCATACTCAGAGGGTGATCATTAATGGCTCCTCAAACTGGGAGGAGGTAACAGTGGGGTACCACAAGGCTCAGTCCTGGGCCTGGCACTCGTTGAGATTTTTATTAATGACTTGGATGAGAAAGTGCAGGGAATACTTATTAAATCTGCAGATGACACAAAATTGGATGGAATAGCTTATACCTTGGAAGACAGAAACAACATTCAATAAGATTTGGATAGGCTTGAACACTGGGCTGAATGCAGCAGAATGAAATTTAACAGGAATAAGTTCAAAGTTCTACACCCAGGGAAAAAACCCAAATGCACAGTTGCAAGATTTGTGATACTTGACCCAGTAATACAAGTGAGAAGAATCTTGGAATTGTTGTAGATCAAAAGCTGATTATGTGCCAATTGTGCAATATGGCTTTAAAAAGATAAATGTGATTTTAGGATGCATTAACAGAAGTATAGTCTTCAAATTCTGTGAGGTACTAGTTATCGTCTGATAAGCTTTGATAAGAGATACACAGCAGAAATTGTTAAACTGCTAGAGATCTTCTTGTTGGAATCCGCAAACAGCAAAAACAAAGACACTGGACACAGAGAGACATTCCCTTCACTGAGAGTATATTTTCAAATATACATACGCCACACCTCAGAACTGGCAATTTCACAATTCCAACAGACAAAGTAACGTGCTGCTCCTCCATACATCAGTCCAACAACTAAGCTTAGTAAGCACCTTACTTATGTAATGTAGTCTGATGCAAGAGTGACACAGCAGATTGAACTCTGCACATGTGCAACAATGTCACATGACTTTCACTCTGGCTAACTGCCAACCTGAGTGACTCAGCCTTTTCTGGTTTCCCACAAACCACCAAGGCAATTCCATATTTCATTTTATACAAAATGCTGACATCCTCTATTCAACACTGGTTAGGCCTCCTCTAGAGTACTGTGCCCAGTTCTGGACACTGCACTTGAAGAAGTATGCTAATAAACTGCAAGTTCAGAGGAGGGCGAAAAGGATGATTGGTGACTGGAAACCAAGCCCAATGAGGAAATACTGAAAGAGTTGGGTATGTTTGACCTTGAGAAAAGAAGACTGAGAGGAGATAGGATACACTTTTCAAATACTTGAAAGGCTGTCATACAGAGGAGGGTCAAGACCTGAGCACAACACATAATAATGGGCTAAAGCTACAGGAAGCCACATTTAGGTTGAATATCCAAAAAACACCATCCTAACTGTTAGAGCATTACAACCATGGAACCAATTACCCTGGGAGGTAGTAAGCACTCCAACACTGGAGAAAATTATACAACCTTTTGTCAGATTTGCTTTGATTTGGATTCCTGTATTGAGCAAGGGCTTGGACTTGATGGCCTTCCAACTCAATTATAGGCATAGGAAGATAATCAGGAGCTGAGAAACTAACATTTTTGAGCTGATATCTTGACAGAGTGTGTGCTAAATTGCTTTGCTGCTTGTATCTTGCCTTGAGACAATGCTGGTGCAAGTCTTTTCACTGCCTGAAGCAGGAAGAGAAGTACTGCTTCATGCCAGTTTGTTGGCAAAGGCTCCCCAGATTGGGGTGGGGGAAGAAGGGGGAAGATGGTGGCAATGATAGACAGATTTTTGGTCAACTCTTTCCATAAAGCCCCATGGACTCTTCAGGCTAGACATTATTCACATATCAGACCAATGAGCATCCGGTGTATGCAGGTGGGCAGTGATGGGGAGAAAAAAGTTAGGTCAGGCAGCAGAGAAAGGGTTGTGTGAGTGGCTCTGCTGCCTTTGACACCCAACTTATTTTGGCTCATGGCTAAGCTAGCAATGCCCTGAGATCTTATAGCACAGGGTGTAATTTGTTCTCTTTCAAAATGATGGCCACAAACATATCTTTGCAGTGACTGATTGATTGATTGATTGATTGATTGATACAATATGCAAACTGCAGGGTCTGCTGCTCACCATGATCTACTTTACTACTACACTTAACTTCTGAATAGAAAAGCAGTATAATTTGTTGCCTTCTTATATAGAGACTAACTTATATAAATGGCTTATATATAGTAAGATGAACACTTTCCTGGCAGTGCTTGTCTGTCAAATGGACTAGTTTTCCGTGGCATCAGTCCTGTAAGTCTTTCCTGCTATTCTTGCGGGAGCCATCAACTGGCCATCAAAGAAGAAAGGGGACAACAAGCCACATTTATTTACTAGGGAGAACAAAGGCCAGAGAGGGCTCAGCACAAAATGTAGCCTTGGACACCTTGTGATGGTTAGAACTGGGGTTTAGCTATGGTACAGGCCCTCTTAGAATAGTAAAAAATCATACTATCTGCACAGAAATCTGACCCGTGTATGACAACTGATGATTGTGTATGAATTCTGAGTAAGATTTTATACTCCAGCATCTGCATTAGCCAGGTTTCTTAGCCCAACAGGTGTAGTGCTGATTGACAGAGGTGCTGAATTCGATGATGAATGTGCATTTGGGACTGCTACCAGTGAAAAGTCTTGGCTAATGAAGGGATTTTTCCCTCCCTGCTACAAATCAATTAGCAGACTACCACGTGAAAGACATTTTCCCCATCTGCTTGTTACGCTGCTAGGCTGTCCTATTTAGCACATTTATTTTGAAGAGCCCTGGTTACCTCCCAGCAACAGTATCACAGGAATTGTTTTTACAGTAAATTGTGTTTAGTGTGCTGCATTGTTCATGTAATGGATTTGTTTCCCCCCTAAAAATTGTGGATTGAAAGTCACATGTTTAGCTGCATTTTTAATCTCTGTTAAGGGGGATGGTGTTGACATTGTAGAGATTGTCTAATAGCTGAAAAATGTCGTACTTGGATAGCTAGAAAAAGCAAAGTTAATTAGCAAGTGTGAAAATTGCATTTTTGCACTTTATCTCATGAAGACTTTATGCCAGTCTAAAGTCACTTATGGGGGAAAGATACAACAGAAATGATATACTGTAAAATGAATAAATACTTTGATACAATTTTGGTTAAAAAGTCAGGTCAGAAAGTCAGGCCACAAAAGCAATGAAATGCATAAAATGGTTTGAGAGTCTTCCCTGTGCTAGTGCCTGTGACAAACCCAGACCTACTGGGATATGCCACAGTTTCACTAAGCTGCCACCAACCATTCCCTATAAGAAGTCACACAGACCAGGGATGGATTTTTAACAAATAAAAGAACAAGGTTTATTAAATAACACACAGGGAAAAATAAAAGGATCAAGTGAATAAGATACAGTAACGTGGCTTAGTCTCAAACATACATACACACAGTTTGGTTCACACAGAACACTTAACTTGAAGCACAGACCCTGAACCTATCAGTTCTGGCTAACCATACAGACACCTGAACCTATCAGGTTGGTACTGACTGACACACAGTAGTACCCTGTCTGACACACAGACTCCCACTCAAGCTTCTTCTCTCAGCTCTTCTCCCAGCTTCTCCTCCAGCTTCTAAACTTCTCCACACACGCTCCACATATATATACAGTACAGCCCCTCCTCCTGATGTCCCGCCTTCCACTCCCCATAGGATGGAACTTTCCCTCCAAACCCATGACAGACAGGTAACATCAGTGCTGTATGTAACACCTCCCCTCTTTATAAGTTGTTTTGTAGGGGGAAAGCTAAGGTGCTTTTCACCAAAAAACAACCTGGACCCAAAACATACAAAAACAGTCATATAATAACATACAATACCATACTTACTTATACTTACACTCTATTAGGCATTTAAACATTTACCATTAACAATACATCAAGCTACCTTTATTTATACAAACCAACATGTTTAATAAACAGACACATTTGACTTTTTGTCATCAAAATATATACATAGTCCATGTTTCTTTCGCCGTCTTCATTCTTCAGGTCTTCTTGACAAGGCGTCAGCAACACAGTTCACTGACCCTCTGACCACCTTCACTTCAAAGTCATAGTCTTGCAGATTTAAAGCCCACCTCATAAGTTTACTATTGTGGGTTTTCATTGTCTTTAACCATTGCAGTGGTGAATGGTCAGTGCGCAGAATAAAATGTCTTCCCCAGATGTAAGGCTTGGCCTTCTGGATCGCGTAGACTATGGCCAGGAACTCCTTCTCCACGGTTGCCAAATGTCTCTCACCTTTCTGGAGTTTCCTACCCAGGTAGGACACTGGATGCTGGTCACCATTCTCATCCTCCTGGCAAAGAACTGCTCCCACCCCGCTGTTAGACGCATCGGTGTAGATGATGAACTCCCGGTCGAAGTCTGGAGCACGCAGCACTGGATACTGGACGAGCGCCTCCTTCAACCTCTGGAACGCCGCCTCACAGTCGCTGGTCCACGGGATGCGGTCATCAGTCTTCTTCCTCGTCAGATCGGTCAGCGGAGTCGCCATCTCGCTAAACCTCGGGATGAACTTTCTGTAGTAGCCCACCAACCCAAGAAATGATTTGACTTTTTTCTTGGTGTTGGGTCTGGGCCAATCACGAACTGCTTCTATCTTGGCCTCTAGGGGTTTTATTACTCCTCCCCCTACTATGTGACCCAAGTATTTTATTTCTGGGCTACCCAGCTGCAGTTTGTTCTCTTTGCAGGGCCTAGGCCACAGCACTTCCTCCCCTGGGTTAAAGCACCTCTTCCTGGCTTTCTGGACATCCCAAGTTTTCTTTCTGACCTTTTGAGCTTGCAGGGTCTCTGCTGCTAGGTCTAGGTTTCTCTTTAGGTCATTCCTTAAAGAGTCTATATATGTCACAACATCTTGTGGGTCATCCTGGGTGATCTGCTCCCAATTTTGTTTGATCAAATCAAGGGGCCCTTTCACCCTTCTCCCAAATAAAAGTTCAAACGGACTGAACCCGGTACTGGCTTGTGGCACTGATCGATAAGCAAACAAAAGGGATTGCAGCTTCTGGTCCCAATTGTTTGGATTCTCTGCCAAGTAAGCCCTAATCATGCGCATTAGAGTCCCATTGAACTTCTCAGTTAACCCATTACTTTCAGGGTGATAGGCAGTGGTTTCCTTGTGCTTAATTCCACAGATTTGCCATAAGCGTTTCATGAGCTTCGATGTGAACGATGCGCCCAAATCTGTGATTATTTCTGAGGCAAATCCCATCCTGGACATATACCCCACCAAGGCATCTGCCACTGTGTTAGTTTCAATGTTAGTCAAGGGAATGGCTTCAGGGTACCTCGTGGCATGGTCCACAATGGTGAGAATGAACCTGTTCCCCCTCTTTGTGGCCTTGGGCAAAGGTCCCACAATATCCACCCCTATGCATTTGAACGGAGTGTCAATCACAGGCAAAGGGCACAACTTTGCTTTGGTCCTGTCGCGGCTATTCCCCTGCCTTTGACACACATCACATTGTTTACAGAACTCCCTGATCTGCTTCCCTATTTCAGGCCAGTAAAAATTCTGTGTGATTCTCTGCTGTGTTTTGTTCACCCCTAAGTGCGCAGCAAACATGTCAGAGTGCCCCCTTTGTAAGATCATGGGGCGATACTTTTCAGGTACCACCAGCTGACTTCTGATCCCATCTCCCCCTTTTGAGATATTCCTCAGGGTCTCTCTATATAAAATCCCCTTTTTCTCTAGAAATCTCACTGGGGTTTCAGGTGTTAGCTGGGCGTCAGTCACCTGTTCAAAACACTTTTGGAGAGTGGCGTCTGCCTTTTGCTCTTGGCCAAATCGGCTGTCTGTGGTTAAGGTTTCCACCACAGCTTCTGAACTCCCCCCACCTGCTTCCGTCTCTGGCTCATCATTACCCCCCTGAACTGTCCCCGTGGTGGCTTGTGAGCGTGTAATCACTAGCACCCATTTCACATGTTCAGCCAGGTCATTTCCCACGAGCACGGCTGCTGGCAGAGTCGATGAAATCGCTAGCCGCCAAACTCCCCTCCAGCCTTGAAAGTTCATAGGTACCTCAGCTACTGGCAGTGAGATCACCTGCCCCTCAATCCCTGCCACCTTCATGCTCTCATTTGGGATTATATATTCCCTAGGAATAATATCTGGATGGCACAGGGTCACCTGGGAACAAGTGTCCCTCAGCCCCCGATACTGATGGTCAAGTATTCCTACGTCCACCCCTGCTGTCTCAAACAACTGTGAATCTGTTCTCACGAGCAAGCAGCGCTTGACCTCCACAAGAGGACCATTTTCCTCAGCCTGATCAGCAGATGTAACTGTTCCAGATTGAGTAGCCATGGCAACAGGCTCCCTCAGTGACAAGGGGCTTTGCTCTTTCTGGACACAGAACACAGCTTTTGGCTTGGTTCCACTCGAATCCTGAGGCACAATTCCTTTTAGCTGCTTTAATTTCTCACACTCTGAGATTAGATGGCCCTTTCCCTGACAGAAATAACATTTTCTGCTATATTTTGAGTCTTTCTCATCTTGTTTTGGTTTTCCCTCCAAAATCTGAGGTCTTGGTTTCATGTCTGAGGGCTTCCCTTCACCATGGGCCCCTCCCCCTTGCTGGCTTTTCCCTGGTCCCTGAGAGTACTTGCTGTAGGTTTCTTTAGGTTTCCCCATCGATTTCCCCTCACCCAAGGGCTTTCTTATTTGGGAAATAAAATCTGCGATCTCGGCTGCTTCTGCCACAGATTTCGGTTTCCTTTCCCTCACCTGGAATTTCAGTTCCCCATGCAGGACTGAATAGAACTGTTCCAGCGCTATCAAGTCTTTGAGCTGCTGAAAGGTCTCTGTCCCCTCCTGAGATAGCCATTTCTCTAGCAGCCTCACCAATTGGGCCCCCACTTGGGTAAAAGTCTGCTCTGGTTTCTTGGTGATTGACCTGAATCTTTGCCTCAGCTGTTCCGCATTTATCCCATGTCTGGCAAACACCAGTTTTTTAAACTCTGCAAAATCTTTCATCAGTTCCTCTGGCATCTCTGCATAGACTTCTGCAAGGCTGCCACTGATTAAAGATCGCATGATGGTCATCTTCTCAGTTTCCCTTACTGAGAAGTCCACAAACGCTCTTTCCACTAGGGAAAAGAACACTTCAGGACAATCTCCCTTGTGGTACACAGGGAGTTTCTTCAGGTCAGCTTTAGACAATTGGCCTCCCTCAGAATCCCTATTGTTATTATTGTTCTGGTTCATCAGTTCCAATTTTCTTAACTCAAACGCCATTTTCTCTCTCTGCAATTCCATTTCAAATTGTCTTTGCCTCTCTCTTTCCCTTTCCTCCATTTCCCTCACCCTCAGTTCATGCTGTTGGGCTATGAGCAATTTTCTGAGTTCTGGGTTCTGTTCTCCCGTGCTGTCACCTTGCACTGAGCCAAATTCATCCTCAGAACCTTGGTCAACCTGGGGGTCTTTCACTTCACCCATTTCTGCCATTTGGCTTCGAGTCAAGGGCATAATCCCCCCCCCAGAACAGGCTGCTTTCAAAAGTCAAGCCTCAAAATAAAGCGACCACTTTTTTTTTCTTTTGCCTCAGAACCAGCTTTCTATAGATTACTGCTGTTCTTCAGCACTAACTTGCAACAGTTGCGAGCCAGAGTCTACCCCCCTCTGCTAGGCCTCTCAGCAGGCAGGCTAGATCACTGCTACTACACAGTTTTGCCTCAGCTTTTTTCCCGCCAAAACAGGCTGCCTCAGAGCTCCCTAATCTAGTCCCCAATCTGAGGTTACACGTTCTTCTACTAGCGCACCCCCCCGTGAGGTACACCTAGAAGATTACCTACGTGCTCTCAGATTGTCCCTGACTAGACCCCCCTTGCTCTGGGCACACTTGCCAAGGCTTTGCTGGACCACTGGACAACTGGACCAGTCGTATCCCACACGCTGGACACCAATCAATGTGACAAACCCAGACCTACTGGGATATGCCACAGTTTCACTAAGCTGCCACCAACCATTCCCTATAAGAAGTCACACAGACCAGGGATGGATTTTTAACAAATAAAAGAACAAGGTTTATTAAATAACACACAGGGAAAAATAAAAGGATCAAGTGAATAAGATACAGTAACGTGGCTTAGTCTCAAACATACATACACACAGTTTGGTTCACACAGAACACTTAACTTGAAGCACAGACCCTGAACCTATCAGTTCTGGCTAACCATACAGACACCTGAACCTATCAGGTTGGTACTGACTGACACACAGTAGTACCCTGTCTGACACACAGACTCCCACTCAAGCTTCTTCTCTCAGCTCTTCTCCCAGCTTCTCCTCCAGCTTCTAAACTTCTCCACACACGCTCCACATATATATACAGTACAGCCCCTCCTCCTGATGTCCCGCCTTCCACTCCCCATAGGATGGAACTTTCCCTCCAAACCCATGACAGACAGGTAACATCAGTGCTGTATGTAACAGTGCCATCCAGATGTTTTGAACTGCAAATCCCATCACATTTGGCTGATTTAGCCCTGTGGCTGGGGAAGGTGGGAGTTTGAATCCAGTTTATCTTACAGCAAATAGATTAAAGGAAGAGGCATTTATAGTAAGATCCTCACAAATAAGAACTGAAATAGAAAGATTTCATTCAGCCATGAATGCATCTCTGATTTCAGAAAACACCTTCCCTTCTACTTATTTGACAATTGCTAGCTGTGCTATATTGAGCACTCATGTTTAACAGTAATGAGGTAACATTCTGCCTACAGCTAAGAAGTACTGAATTAGATTAGTTCTTGAATATCAACATCCTTTCTCTCATCCTCAACACTTTGCTATCTATCACACTCCTAACTATTTAGGTGGGTGACTTAATATGAATATGAAGGGACGTGGTGGCGCTGCGGGTTAAACCGCAGAAGCCTCTGTGCTGCAAGTTCAGAAGACCAGCAGTCGTAAGATTGAATCCACGTAACGGAGTGAGATCTCGTCACTTTGTCAGAGCTCCTGCCAACCTAGCGGTTCGAAAGCATGTAAAATGTGAGTAGATAAATAGGTACCACCATGGTGGGAAGGTAATGGCGTTTCATGTCTAGTGTGTACACACGTACACACACACACACACACACACACCCCATCATACCCATTCCAATTTATGGCAAACTTTTCCAGGCTAAGTATGGAGTACTCAGAAGTGCTTTACAATTTCCTTCCACTGGGGACACTCTGGGACTATGCAGCTTGTCAAGCATACACAGGTTGACATTTCTCCTGGGAGGCAAAGAGAGCTCCCGACCTGTGGTACACCACCCCACAGAGCTATCTAGCCAGTAGAATAAGTATAGCAGCATGTAAAGAGAAAGAGTGAGAGAGAGCTGACTTTGTACATTTCTATCCTAATTTATTTTGCAGTACTGACTAGCGATGGGAACAAATCAGAAATATGTTGATTCATGTTGATTCAGGAACAGATAATGAATTTATGATTTTTTTCCTGATGAATCAACAAATGGATTCATTTTTCCTCTAAAATGTATAAAATGCCCCCCCAAGCACCTAAAGACACAAAAATGACAGCACAACTTTCTCCAACCATCCTCTACAATCCCTCCAATTTTGGTGAAGATTGGGTGTCAGATGTCCAAGTTCTACAACCACAAAGTGGGTCTCTCCAGGAAAGTACCCTTTAGCAGCTGGCGTGGGAAACCCAATCTCAATCAAACTTTGAGGGATTGTAGAGGAGAGCTGGGGAAGCTTCTCTGCAATCTTGCTGTCTCTGGGTGCTTTATAGTCCAACAAATTAATGAATCTAAATTTTTTAAAATGTGTTGATTCATATTCATTGGGGGCATTGATTTATATGAATGCAAATTGATGAATTAGCCATTTTGACAATTTTTGCAATTCACTTTTCAAATTATGCCCATCTCTAGTACAGACCAATCCATTTGGCCACTGTTGCCATAAAGTGCCCTGGCAATGCTGTTTCATGAAAGGTGATGTACAGATGTAATGAAACAAGTATCTGTGATTATTAGATTTAAACTTGGATTGCTAGTACAGAAAAGCAAAGCAACCTGTCACATAGAAACAGTGACAGGAACACAGTGATGATAAGATGTGGCTAACATTAAGGAGAAGCTCATCTATGTGGCATCTTTAAGTAACATATTTTTCCATGTATAAGATGCCCCCATGTATAAGACGCTCCCCCTTTTCTAACCCCAAATTTCTTTCTTTGCAAAAAGTGGAGGGGGAAAGCAGCTTTTTGCAAAAAAAGTGGAGGAGGAAAGCACTTTCCTTGCAAGAAAGTGGAGGGGGAAGTGCTTTCCCCCTCCACTTAATTTGCAAAAAGCTTCTTTCCCCCTCCACTTTTTGGAAAGAAAGTGGGGGGGGGTGCTTTCCCCCTCCACTTTCTTTGCAAAAAGTGGAAGGGGAAAGCAGGGCTCAAAGCGCTTTGATCCCTCCCCCCTTACCTCCATGTATAAAATGACCCTCAATTTTTCCTCTAAATATTTTATGAAAAAGTGTTGTTTTATACACGGAAAAATACGGTATGTATTTAATGCTTCCAGAGATTATGTTGGCATTATATACAGTAGTATACACATGTGTTTATTTGTATCAGTGTGTGTTGCTGATGTTTTTCAAGAACTCCATTTCTCTCCAACCTGTTTTCCATCTCCAACAGTTAATCAGCAAGCACTCTGCGCCAATTTAAAATGCTAAGCCATTATTTGGTTGTTTTTAAGGTCCCCGCTTATGGGACTATCTCATAAAGTTTTGTTGGTTCTTCTGCAAAATCTAGAATTCCTTAAGTCTATTTGTATTTACTTTGGATATGTATGCAGAAATAGAATGGGACCACAACAAATTGTTGTAGCGTGAGTACTCCTTTTCCTCCCTCCCAATGTTTCAACCCTCTTTCCAATATTCAGTCATCATGCTCATTGTTCAGAACTCCTGTCTCCCTATGTTTTTTTCCTACAGTAATTCTGAGTACCATATTTTCCGTGTATAAAATGACACTTTTTCCTTAAATAGTTTGATAACAAATTGATGGTCGTTTTATACGTGGAAGGCAGCTGTTTATTAAGATTATTGTTATTATAAGGGTTGGGGAGTTAAATTGGGTCTAAAAAGCAACTACACAAGTAGGATTTTGGCCAATGTATTACAAGCTCCCTCCCAATACTCTGTTAAAAGCCGCAAGTAGCCATTTCCCTCCAAATATTTAACGAGTTACATAATGAATAATTTTCAAAAAGTAACTTTCCAAGCTGCTTGAACAACCATGCACCTCTTCTCAACTTAAGCTACTGGTTAATTGGGGCTAAGTGACTACAGCCAAGTAGTAGCACAGGAGCTGTACAATTCCAGACCACTGTACTAAAGCAACAGTTATATGAGTGGGGAAAGGGCTGAGACATGTAGTACAGATGCTTTTTACAACTATTTTGTTTATCAACAAGGAATCTTGTGTAATTACCACCATCACTAGCATCTGACAGATGTTATGTTTCTGAAAGCTGAAAATCTGATCTGCACCTAAGCAACCAATGAATGAATGAGCTATCAGGTTAAAAATAAATTGGCATCTTAAAGACTAGTAACTTTTATTTGGTAAAAGCTTTTATGGATTGCAGGCTACAGTCAGATGCTGGACAGCAGTCCATGAAAGCTTTGGCCAAACACTTTTTAATTTATTTAACTAAGACTCTTGTTTTTATGAATTAACATAACTATCTCTGTGGAAGTATAGTCAGGTTGCAACATGTTTCCATCTTTTTCAGATTGCCACACAGTTATCCTCGAATCTTTGATGAAGTGATCATAGTCTACAGTCTCTGTTTAGAGACAGATGTAGTCACAACACCTGATCTAATCTACATGCCCCCAGTATTTTCTTACCATGCAGCCAGTTGAAGTGTGATGGAGAACTGAAAGGCTTGCATATGCTTTTGTGAGATTTTGGTTGATTTGGATAGAGACTTTGACATTTAAATTAATCAACTAAAACATATTATAATTTATCATTTTTTAAAAAAATCCAGCTGAACCATTACTTCCTTTTGAGGTATTTCAACCACCTGACACCCCATTCTGTGTTTAGAAACACAAAGCTGCACACTTTGCATATATTTACAAACTGATTACAGGTGGTTGCTTGGTCTGGATGTACTGTACAATTCAATTCTGGCTGATTTTCATTGTACGTGTGCAGATGTTTGAATAAATAGCAGATAAACAGGTTGAAATAGAAATGAACTTCCTGTGTCTGTATTTAGTTGCCTTATTCCTCTCATTACACAAGTAGGGAGACAATGCAGGAAGCCACAATTAAACATAACTTTCCTCAATAGGGAAAATACATTCCAAACAGGCAGGCCATAATATTGAACCATGATTACAGGCTTCCACATTCCAGTTTGTTTGAACATTCTTAGCAATGGATTTCAGCTTTGGAAGCAGTGGCTGACTGTTTGCACGCTTGTGTGATGAAAGTGAGCTATATGCAAGTGAGCTGAAAGTCTACATATGGCCAGTTATTCTGACCAGATTCAAACATATTTGTTCTAGCTGAAATATCAGAGTGGCACCAAAGTGTGTCAGAAATGGATGTTCATGGCAGTTATCAAATCTTTTTAAGTATCTCTCAATTTTCTATATTTGGATAGATTCATTTTCTGCCATTGCACTGAAGATCTACAATGCTTCTTTCACAGGCGCATAATTGGTTGCCTCTTTGTTCCTGCACCCAAGATTAGAAGTAACCCTTTAATCTGAAGTTTTCAGTTTCCATTGATATACAGCATGTAACCTTAAAAAAAGGGGGGGGTGACTTCCCTTGACTTAATTGCTGTTCCCTTCAGTTTCCTCTTAAATGACAGTATAAAGACATGGCTTCAGGCTGATACAGGAGAGTTATCAAAAGAGCTCCATTATCAGCTCAAAGTAACATAATGTGGATCTGAGTAGGTAGCAACCCACTCACTTTTTTGTCAGCATTTATCTGTTTCATTGACTAAGGGGTTTCAAAATGTAAGAATCTTGATTAAATTTACAAGTATTGTGGTTAACCTAAAAGCTCAGTAAAGGGCAGGTGGTAATGTAGGTGCACTTGTGTGGAGTTTTTATTCAGATAATGTTTGAAATCCTCATAAGCTGAAAGCACGTGTATGCAGGCTGTACAGATTTCCTGTCAAAATATGTAGCAAATGCAAGGAATTATGTTGCCTGATGATTCCACGGAGAAATGATCCTAGTGCTTGGGGCCTAGCAGTTTTCTATTAGAATGCTCCTACCTACATTTTTAGTAACATTGATAGTATAGAAAAGTCCTGGACAGGTCTTGAAGTTATACTTTTGATCTCCAAACTCTGAAAAATGGCTAGTATCTGGTCCAAATCTTGTTTTCTTCAGGTCATTGGACTTCAATAAAGGTTTTAATGTTTGATTTTCTTTACTTGAAAGTATTTCTGGAGTACTAATTTGTACAAATGTCCTTCAAAAGGATTTTTTAAAAAAAGGAGCATGTTTGTAAGAAATGGGAGGAAATGCCTCTCGTTGGTGTGCTGGCCCCTCTTCCCCCTGCAACTGAGAGATTTGAGATATATAGTTATCTCCCATAGATGTAGGAGGGAAAACTGAGGATGAAAATTCTTCAGAATGTGTTGTTAGTCCAGAGACATCTGAAAGCCCAGGAAAAGAACAACAGATGGATGGGGAGGACTTGCCTGGAGATGGATAAAAGGGAAAGAGGAAAGGAGAGATTTCAGCAGCAAAAAGAGAGAAGGAAATAGAGGCTGGTGTAGAAGAGATGGAGAAAGAAGCAGGTGGAGAGGAAACCATGGAGATACAGGTAGAAGTAGTGATCAGAGCGATACTAGAGAGGAAGCAAGAAGGAAAAGGTGTGAGTAAAAGGAGGGTGATAAAAGAAGGAAGAGCCAGAGCTCCCTGAAGAGTTGGAGTAGATGACAGAGAAGGACCTATGGACTGGGGAGTGGGCCCACTTGGAAGTTCTCTGAGATGAAGCTGAATGACAATGCCATCATCAACCTCCTTGGAAACCCTCCCTTGGAATGGGGGGCAGGACAAGGGAGAAAAGTGTTTGAGAGAGAGAGCTGGAGGAAGTTCAGGAAGGACAACGATATTCTTGAGGCTGAGTGTTTACCATTCCAGCCTGAGTGGACCCCAGAGCCAGCTGCAGACTGGAGAGACTAGAGTGAAGGAGTCAGAAAGAGAGACAGATTATGGGGGGAGATGGGTCTGTCATCCATGTTGCTGATCCCTGTGAATGGCCATGTGTCGGGCCATGTCGGGATCCCAAGGAGAGGGCTACCAATCTTGGACCATGGACTGGGGGAAGCTGATGGGATGTTGCCGTTACACCCTGTTTTAGGCCCATTGGCCGAGTTAAATGATGTTGAGTCTTGTGAAGTTGTGGAAGAGAAATCACCAGTCCCATTATTAAAAGTTGTTAAACATGAAAAGGATCTTTCTCATCATGTTTGTGTTCTGGGGGAATCCAGGATGGGTGGAGAAACTGAACCCATTCACAATGTTGCTTTGGGGGGAAACGCACTTTACAGTAATTTTCCTTGCTTTTCTTTCTCTGTGTATTAACAGCTAGGGTTTTGTGGGTTTTTTTTTTTTACATAAAGGCCAACTGTAACAGTCTTCAGCTTGGAACGATTTTATGTCACAGTGTCTTGACCTTTTCCTGGAAAAAAAATACCTAAAAAGGAGAGGAATGTGGTTTGAAATACTTTTTCTTCAGGGATTTAAAGATTTTCACAATAACTGTCAGGCAACTATCCTTTCTGCTTAATTCCTTGTCAATTGTCAAGAGCAGCATTTGGGGAAAAAACTACATATCTCAGGTCCTAGCCTGCAAGGGAAATGTCCCCTGAATTCATATCTGCTGCTTTGTTTTGCCCATATTCTTTTGTTGAAGGGTGTTATAATGTTATTTCTCTCTCTTTTTTAAAATAATGTATACTTTTTCAGATGAATCATTCCAGACATGTTCAGAAAGTGGCTGAATTACATTAGGTTCTACATTATAATTAAATATACTTCATTTTTCTGTAGTTAATAATATTGAATTGCAATTATGTTAAAGAAGTAAAACAGACACAAAGCAAGATAAGTCTTTATAAGAATCTTCATAGAAATCCGATTGTCTCAAATAAATTTAAGGGTTACATTGCACAATGCATTAAATATTTTGCATGCGGTTTAGGATCTGTTGAGTTTTTATTTCCAAGTCAGGGAGTCATGGGCCACTCCGGACTGAGATGATTGTATGTGAATGGGACAGGTCTAAACTTCCCAAAATAATTCCCCATTTCTGAATACTTTAGAGGATTTTTAAAAAAAACTGTATCTGGTGCTGCAAACAGGGGCTTTTTTCTGCCTTTTCAGGTTACTATATGTGAACATTGAAATTAGAAAGAAAAAATTAAAACTTTCCCCACTAATGGGCATTGGTTCTAGTCTAGATATGGGCAGAACTTAGAAGTGAAAAAGGAACTTTCCACTATGTACTTAATAAACAATGCCAGTTTTGGATGTACCTTTTCAGTGTACTAGTACAGCTGAAACCAAGCAGTCCATTCATTTTCCCCCCAGCTGGGTAGGAAAAAAATGTGGAATAGAGTTGTTCATTTTTGTGATATTACATCAGTATTAATAGTACCTAATTATCACCATCATAACATTTATATAGTTTGTTAATTGCAGCTCTGGTTTTCCCTTTCTCTACAGTTGCCAGGTCGTATAAACAAGAAGGCTGGCAAACACCTACATGCTTTGTATCACATTAATTAATTTGCACTGCACTCTAGCAGCAGGAATCTGCACAAGGTGATCAAAATAAATGTCAGCAACTCCTCTGTGAAGAACCGAGTAGGCGTATGAATCAAGCAGGCTTTTTGTTTACTACTTGTCTAAATGTTTGCCTGTGTCGGGCAACATTGAACCGTCTAAAGGGAATAGACTCTCATGTCAAAAGTGTGCCAGTGCCTCTGGAACAATTAGATAAGGACGGATATTTATTTGTTTATAAATTATGTAATATATCCCCTTTTATACAGGGAGGACAAGAAAAATTGCTTCTTCCCCCCCCCCCCAAAGCTGCTTCTGTGATAATTTCCATTGGTCCTTCCTTCACAAAGTTATTTTTGTGCAAAGAGCAGAGAATCCAACAGCTGCTACCCAGGTATTAAAAAGAAAACAGTATTCAGTTAGTAATAAGAAATCAATTTGCTGCCCTTACCTAACACTCAGTGCGACCTTCCAGAGAGAACTATCCCATCCAATCTAATGTTTGGGTTGGTCATAGCTTGAGAGGATGCTAACAAAAATAGTCTCGAGAATGCTGTGTTTGGCCAGCTGTCTGGAAAAGAAGCTCAAAGTGAGCAACAAGGAAGTCAACAGTCTTCCCTTTCTCAAGGGAGAATGAGAAGTAATTTCTCTTGGATTTCTACCCTCTATGTCATTACATCTTACAAGAGGCACTTCAGAGTGGAAGAACCGCAGAGAATTGAGCCCTGGTTTTAAAGTGGAAAAAATGATGTTTGTTAACAGCATCGTTTTTTCCCCCTCTTCCATGTAAAAAGGTTTACACAAAGTGTGGTGAATGTCAGAGCACACTGAAATGTGAACTACTGTATTTTAAGCTTTAATGCTAGACTGTGTTTCCCCCTACTATTTACTTTCCCTTAGCAGTATCCAATAGGTTTGTTGTAATCCTCTTCAGTTGCCTGTGGGTATTCATAGGTTTTTGTTTTAAGAATTAGAAAAGGCCATGTTGGTTTATAGAAATAACCTTAAGCAAGGGTAATGAAAAACACAGGGTTGGCCCTTTTCATTACAATAATGACACCTTATTTCAAGGTTGTCAGGAACTGACAGGTGGCTTTGCATTTCATGTAGCACCTGCTTACTGTGACCAGAAGGCTTTAGTTTAATAGGATGTTGCGGCCATTTGAAAGGTGGAGAGAGGAAGCATATAAAGCTTGGCAAATCTCTAAGAAAGGTAAGCTGTGGACTTCAGCGTACATGACTGTTGAAAAGATGGGACAGCCAGAAGTCTTTTGCAGTTTATTTGGAAGGGCAATAACAAGTCTGTGCTATCAAGTCATGTTTTTTCCTTAGGGTGAGCCTCCCAGGGTTTTCTAGATGGTAGTACTCAGAAGTAGTATACCAAACCCTCCTTCTCTTGGCACATTGGAATCATGCATCTTGCTCAAGGCCACACAGGTTGTAGGCAGGGCACATCACCCCATTGGCCATGCACATTCCTGTGATCTTAACCAGCCACTCTGAGGAAAGGCACAATATGGAGTCAAGCACTTGGTCCCTGCAAAGCCAGGTTTTGCAATCCATTAAACCATAATGGCTCTAATTCTTGCTACTTCCATTACTGTGTAAAACTTTTTCTAATTGTGTAAACTATATATCTGTTTTATATTTTGTGTTGTAAGCCACCTAGAGTGGTCGCAATGACCAGATAGGTGCGGTATGTACAAATAAATAAATAAATAAATAAATAAATAAATAAATAAATAAATAAATAAATAAATAAATACTGTACTATATAGTATTTCATATAGTACTATATAGCATGTCATATTATACTGTAATACAGACCTGGGCAAAGTGCGGCCCGAGGGCCACGTACGGCCCGCGAGCCGCTCCTGTCCGGCCCGCAGACACTTTTGAAGATCAAAACCATTTATAGCTTTTTGTCTAAAGTTGATCAGTTGCTTATCTTTAACATACTGCAAAAAGCCTCTTTAGTATTTGTGAAGATTAACAAGTTTAAAATAAAAACAATCATAACATCACTGTTTCATTTTATTTTTAAGTAAACTTGGTTCGGCCCCCAAACACAGTTCAGATTTTTAATGTGGCCCCCCCATAGAAATTAATTGCCCACCCCTGCTGTAATAACTACTTCTGATAATTATTATTTCATCCCCCCTTCTTTTTCTCCTTGTTCAGAATTGATACATCGGTCTTAGTTTATATTTATTTATTTATTTATTTATTTATTTATTTATTTATTTATTTATTTATTTATTTATTTATTTGATGTATACCCCGCCTATCTGGGCGACACGTCCACTCTAGGCTTACAATATAGGATAAAATAATAAAATGCAGAAAAGTACATAATCGTACGATAACAATTGTAATAAAATAGAGGGATAATAAAATAAGGGAAAATAAGAAAGCATCTTAGGCTGGCCCTGTCTTTACAAAACTCTGCTCAGTTTACCATAATGGGGAAGAGAACAAAGAGGAAAGGAGAAAAGCAATATGAATAGGAAGAATGTATGCAGATACTGTTACATGTAAACCTTTTCAGAGCGACCACATTTTTTTTTTTTTTTTACAGAGAGGAAGGAAAGCATATTTTATTGTAGGATTAAGAACAGCAGCCATTTGTACAATGTACTTTGTGTTTAACTGTGGTGATTGTGTGTAAAGTTGGTGGGAATGCAGTTTAAAGGAAATATTTCCAGGAAAAGGTATTAGAACATAAGAAGAACCCTGCTGGATCAGGTCAAGGGCCCATCTAGTCCAGCTCCCTGTAGCTCACAGTGGCCCCACCAGATGCCTCGGGGAGCACACAAGGCAGCTAAATACCTGTCTCCTGATACCCCTCCTCCATCTGGTATTTTTTTTTAATTGATAGTCTCTAACATACAGAAAACCACAAGACACCAAAAAAGAAAAAGAAAACCAAAATGAAGAGACAAAAAAAGGAGAAGAAGACCATATAGCAAAGAAAAAAAAAACTAAACTAACCCATCTATCTGAAGTACCCCCCCCCCCCCGGAGTCAAAGATTCCAGCCTCATTAGTCCTCTATTCTCCCTATATCTGTTTACAGCATATACTAATAAATTTCTACATATATCCTAAATTTCACTCTAAACTTCAGTCTTCTTCTGGGCCCAGAGATATATTAGTCCCCAGCTTTGTTTTATATAATCTCTTGGCTGTTCCCGTAGTGCTTCTGACAGAGTGTCCAACTCTGCCATGTCCCATAGTTTCTTTAACAGCTCTTCCATCGTCGGAACCTCTTCTGTTTTCCATTTCTGGGCCCACATATTGAAAGCGACCACATATTGAAAGGGGCTCTTATATCCTTCAAGACAGGGACAGCCTAAGATGTTTTGCTGTCCAAGACAGAGTGGCATGCTCTGTGTTCTTTCAAGCAAAGGTACACAGAAATAAAAACCAGACAAGTTATTTTGGCACATAAAGCAGAGAATCTGTCAGGTACCTCTTCCCATCCCTAGCAACACAAATACAATCATAACAAATAATAAGAATTCACCACAGAGTGGACACCACCCAAAACTTTGGTTAGTGGGCATTTTAAAAGTGAAATAAATACACAAATTAAATACCGTTCAATGACACTCTAAATCTGCAGCCACACTCTGATTTAATGGCATGAATGTCGCCACCTGAGGATGTGTAATTCCCTTGCCTATCACATTTCTTAAGAGACCTTAAAATCTTTGGGGTTTCTGTGCAGTTTTACTGAGTTGTCATTAATGTCAAGGGCTTGGTTGAAAATAGACATCCTTTTTATTTAATTTTAATTTAGTTTTTGTGATTTGTTTACATGTTCATTAAAACGCTGACTGAACATGCAAATGTAAATTTGTTAGGGGAGAAAAGCAGGATAAAAACAAAATAATTAAATAAAATATCCTGATAAAAGGTACATCCAGATACAGTTGTTACAGTTACAGTACTTATTCCTGCATAATGGGTAAAGAGAGGGAGATCTCCAGATGTTAAGAGGAGAGGCAACTCCTCATCATTGCTTGTGCTGACTAGACCTGTTAGGAATTAATGTGTAACATTTGAGGAAAGGCAAAGCCATTTGTGTGGTAGAAATATTTATTGCAAATACATATGGTTGTTCAGCACACCTTAGTTTCAGCAAAAGTAAGCAAGCACACATCATCCTCAACATTTTGGCCCTTCAGAGATACATATGAGCATCATCTCATAGGACATTCTGGGTTCTGGCACTCAGCCAGTTTTCCTAATCCCAGGGGAAGGTACAGCAGGAGGCTAACACTGGATTTTATAAATTAGTCTCCTGGTTTTATTGAAGTTGATGGGGGGGTGGCGGCAGAGAGCGAGAGCTATGAGAAGCCAGCACAAAGACCTTTATCATGGCACCTGGGAAAGAAGCTCAGTTCACATAGTTCTGACAGGAACGATTTAATAGAAAAGGCTAAACTATGAGAATCAACCATAATAACCTTAAAAGGCAAGAAATATAACCTCCTACATGCCCCAAATAAATAATGACATGATGCACAGAAATAGTTCACATGGATGCTAATTTCCTGTTTACTACATAGGGCATGTTCATTAGAAACTCACTAAATCAGACACACAAACATACTAATACATGCAAGTATCATAATTATACAGTGGTGCCTCGCTTAACGAGCACACCGTATAACGATTAAATCGCATAGCGATCCGTTTTTTCGGATCGCTAATGCGATCGCACAACGTTGTTCCCATAGGGAAAAATTCACTTTGCGAAGACCGGTAAGCGTTTCGCTTACCGATCTTCGCAAAACGACCCCCGCCGATCAGCTGTTCGGCGGCCAAAATGGCCGCCGGAAGCCGGGAAATGGCCTAAAATGGCCACGCGCAGCGTTTTCGCGCCCTCGTTAAGCGAGGCGAGGGCGCGAAAATGGCTGCCGGCCATTACGAAGCTTCGTTGAACGGTGAGTATTTGGCCCATTTGGAACGCATTAAACCATGTTTAATGCGTTCTAATGGGCTTTTCTGTACCGTTTAACGATGCTTCAGCATAGCGAAGGTTAATCCGGAACGGATTAACCTCGCTATGCGAGGCACCACTGTATATGAATTATTATTATTCATATATAATTATTGCTAAATTCTGACTTATTGCAACCCTTTTCAGGATTTTCCAGGTAGAGAGTACTCAGAAGTGGTTTCCAGATTGTCTATTTCTGGGGACTGATCTCATCATGAAATTTGTACAGAATTGACATGAAAAGCCATTTCTTTCCAGCAGGTAAAAGCAGCAACAAGCTCTATAAAAAGAAGGTGGAAGGCACGCTCTGTTTTTAACAGCTGAACTGAACTGAGTGATGGAATTTGCAGTGTTCTCAGAGTTGGGAGAATAGCAACTAGGAGATGGATAAGGAGATGTCCAGGCAGGTAGGGGGGATGTAGAGTAAAAATGGCTCTTGGTCACATCACTACTACTGTACTGCAATGTCAGTCAACTACCATATTCAGTTAAGTATCACCCTGCTCACCCAGTCCTAAGATAATGCAATTCAAACCCAGTCAAATGATCACATTAGCACATAGGTTCCCAGTCTGGTTGCTGTGACCCTGAAGGGGGTTGCAAAATGTTTTATTGGGGTGGGGGACCACAGTTTTCTTTTGTTGCAATTATTTTTATATATACATATAATTTATATACATACAATATTTTACATATTATTATATTAAATATGGTATACACAATGCTATTTTATCTTGGTCCACAGATAGTGATTATAAATACATTCAGGGGATCTGGACCCCATGTTACCACTATAATGCTTGGGCATCTCATCCTAAATTAATCCACAATCTAGATAAACTTTCCAGACACACTAAGGGTATCATGAAATTTTATCAGTTTATTTAGGATTACAACTGATCTTACTGTTAGGCAAAATGGAGTAGTCATCTCAAGCAGCAGATGCTAAAGTGCATGATGTGAATAGATATGTATGTATATATTAATGTTTTAGGTTTCCTTTGCTTCCCTGCCACCGTATAGAGCTGTGGAAGAGAATGTCTTGGTGCCAGTTTTGAAATTCAACTGCCACTCGGATCACCTTTTTTTACCTGGAATTGGACTGGAAGCACCATCTTCTCTTTTGCCTTGGGCAGGAAAATATTTATGGCAGGGCCTTCTTAGCATTATTTCTGAAACTAGTTTTAGGGGATTCCTTCCTTCCTTCCTTCCTTCCTGCTCCCCCTTGTCTGTGCTCCAAATGTGGTGCCCTGCACTGTAAATATTGAAGATCAAAATAATCACAAAACCATGCAGAATGATCTTTAAAAAAAAAAAAAGTATATGAGATGTGTTGTTGATTTTCTGAATAACTTTTTTATGGAATGGAAAATAATAGATTCTCCTCAGTTTAAAAAAACACTACAAAATATGCTGAGGTACAGCCAAAGGAAAAGCATATGGATATGTTGACAAAACATATGGCCATCCATATGTAAAAAAATCAAATTAATTTATGGTTAGACCCCTGAGGTATGGCATATGCAAAAAAGGGTTGATTGGACTCTTGCCACTGAGATAAATAAATACAAATCTTGAAAAGAAAGAGGTGGAAGTAGAAAAGCAGAGGTATTTATGGTGGCATTCCTTTTTATTTATATTTGATTGTCAGAGTAAAATAGTATATGAAACTGTCTTCTTACCACTCACCTGCATACGGATGCATTGCAACAATGAATTCAGCCGACTGAATTGAAAGGATTAATTTTAACAAGCTCTTTTTTTTGTCTGCCTCTTAAGTGCATGTGAGTTAATAATTCTCTTTTATTTTTTTATTTTTTTAGATTTCACACCTTTGGCTTTTTCCTCTCTGTGGCCCACCAAATAAAGCATAACTCATAAGTCATTTATTAGGAGTACTTGCTGCTTGACGTCTCTGCTTATTTTCCTGTCTCAAACAGACAGCAGTAACAGAAGGCTTATGAGTCCATTATTTGTGAGCCACAGCTTAGTTAATCTACAGAGCAATCCTATAAATGTCTTTCTGATGGGATTTACTTTCACATAACATGTGTAGAGAATTGCAACCTTGACTTTCTGCTTTCCCAGTGTGGTACATTCAGAGCGGCCCACAGTAAGCGTCTAATATCAACCTAGAGCAATAAAAAATTTAAATGTATCCAACAAATTCAAATTGAAGAAGGCCAACACATCATATAGACTATTAAAATAAAATTATTAAATCATATGCAAAAGTAATATCAAACTTATATTTAAATGAATAAATAAATGGCTAACATAGTGCCCACTTCATGGACCACAGTAGCCCACTGTAAATCAGTTTGAGATGGAGGAGCATGGGAGAATGAATTTCTCGCCAAGCTAGATGGTTTGTATTTGATTGTCCTGTTGCTCCTCCCAAGAGACACTGAGATAAGCAGAGGGAAAGCATGGCACAGCAGTGACACAAATACAGTGGTGCCTTGCTTTACGATTGCCCCACATTACGACAAATCCGCTTAACGACGATCTTTTTGCGATTGCAAAACAATGGTCTGAATGGGGGAATTTCGCTTTGTGATGATCGATTCCCTGCTTTGGGAACCGATTCTTCGCAAAATGACGTTTTTTGCACAGCTGATAGGCGGTTTCAAAATGGCCACCGGGTGATTAAAATGGCTCTCTGCTGTGTTTAGGGATGGATTCCTCGCTATACAGGTAGCGAAAATGGTTGCTGTATGGAGGATCTTTGCTGGACAGTGAGTTTTTACCCCATTGGAACGCATTGAACGGGTTTCAATGGGTTTTCTAATTTTCGCTTTACGATGTTTTCGCTTAACAGCGATTTTTCTGGAGTGGATTATCGTCATTAAACGAGGCACCACTGTAAGTCCTTTTCTACAACTCAGAGACGTCAGCCTTACCTGAAGGGCCACAAGTTTTGTAGGCCTGTTCTAAACTCAGATTTATCAGGGCTGAAGCTGTACAGAACTAGAGAATTGATGGGCAGCCAAGCTTCAAAATTGTCTCTAATTTATTCAAGGCTAGGTCTGCCATGCAATGGAGCATAGTGTCATGCTTCAGTTGGCACTGGTAGAATGGAATTGATGAAAACAGACACTGGTATTTTAAAAGTCTTGGTGAACAAAGTGTTGCTCTTAGAACTGGGATCCACTTGAGAGCTGCAACAGAGGATTAAGGATCACTGCCAATCTTCCATACTTCCCCTTTGTTTTTGTTTTTTTCCAGCAAAATGTTTCTGTCCAGCATTGGAAAGATCCTAATGAGAAGAGCATGGTGAAGAAAACTCTTTGAATTCTGGAAAGATATTTTACTACAGGAGCTGGCTGGCTTGCTTGGTAGTTTAGGTATAAACAGATCCTGAGAGCAGAGCCAGCTTGTGTGGCTTTGGGAAAGCTGCACAGTCCCAGGGTACCCCCAGTGGAAGGGAATGGTAAACCACTTCTGAGAATTCGCTATCTTGAAAACCATGAAAAAGGTCACTGTGTGCCAGAACTGACGTGATGACATATGATTATCATTCTATTACGGAATATTTTCATTAGATATCATTTCAGTTTAGAACCATGGACAGATTTAAGATTGGTCCTCTGGACAAAATTATTTGTGGGTGTAAAAAGGCTTTTGAATTCATGCAGGAGGACTACATAATACATTCTTATTGATAGAGAATAAATATACTTGTGTGTGTGCGCGTGCGTGCGCATGAGTGCCAAATAAGGTTTGTTATTTACATCCTGCTAAAGGAAATAACAATTTTGTCTATTTCAATGGTGTCTCCATTTTGTTTCCAGGGAAGGTTTGCAAATTATGTTGTCAAACATCATTTATTAGGAAGGCAGCTTACCATGGAAAAGTGTGTCCAACTGTTAGTGTGAAACAAATAAGCAAATGACACTTTGCCCCAGCCCGTGACTGAAAAGCAATTGGACTATGTAAAGTTCATGTCACAATTTGTTTTGCCATTTGTTGGGTGTAATTAATCTAATATAGAGAAATCGTGTTTTTCTGTCCTTCTCTTCTTCCAAGCCCAGAGTCACATTCCTAATGATGTTTTCACATTAAAATTATTTTGAACTGTTGGTTAAAATGTGTTGTTATAAGTAATATCTGTCTCCATGTGTACACCTTTCATATCAATGTTATTTCTTTCATTTGGGTGAGTCCTAGGTAGATACATTTGGAAGTGGATGGCATAATTACAGCGGGAGTTCATTGGTGTGGGAGACAAAGGCATATATAAAAATGTGGCTGAAATTGTCACAAATAATATTTGGTTTTATTGTAGGTTGCCTATCATTGTAGAAATCCATTAATATTTGTATTGCTCTCTTTTGAATACTAATTAGTGAGATACAAATATTCCATAATGAATTAATATTTAGTCTACATAACAAAGTGAATCTGCAAGATTCAAAGAGTTGGGTCTCAAATCTTGCAGCTGGCTAATTGTTTCTGGCCATGCACTTACCTGACGTATTGCCCTGGAGCCACAGAGGAACTGAAAGCTAGCCAAAAAACGCAAAATAAGGAAGCAAGTGAATTGCCCTGTTGTTTATGAAAATGCCACTGAGACTTTTTGAAGCCATTCAGAAGAATTTTAAAAAATCCAATGTAAAACTATGATTTTAGTGCACCTCTTATTGGAATGCTTTCTTATATATAGCTCATCCTCTAGAACATGTTTCCTCAAAATAGGTGGGTGGGAGGGATCAATTCCATAATTTAAAAACAGAAACATGTAGATATTGTGCACTGACTGACATTATGCAGTTACTTAACAAAGCAGACCTCAGGTCATACTTAATAATGAAATCACTGGATACTTTACAAGAAAAAAGTGTGAAAGCCAACAAAAAGTGTGGGCTTGAACTGGTAGAATATATAACCCATCTCAACTTTTTACATTCCCAGAAGAAGCATAATTTATGATGTGTTGGCATTATATTTTCCAACAAATGATTTTGCAAACTTCTAATACTGCTTTACACAAACAGTACCTTAGAAAATATTCCCATCAATTTTTTTATCTGTTCTTTGCCTGTAATTACATTAGAGAGATGTTCGTTAATTTTATTTTTTTTAAGTCAATCATAAATATAGCGCAAAGAATTGTTTTACATATGCATTTCATGATGTGCTGAAACATGTAATACTCTGTAGTGTGATTTATTTTTTAAAAAACCACAAAGTTTCATTATGCATAGAGAGTACGTAAAATCTACCAGTTACAGTACTTTGCATGGCAGGAGTTCATTGCAATTAATGGAAAGGCTATGTGACAGTGATCTTACAATATTCATTGTGGACTCCATTGTGGAAATTTGTAGGCTATTGTATCAATCTACATGCTCCCAAATTATTTTTTTATTGTAGAAAAAGTGCAAGTATTTCTAATATTAAACACTCTAGTACATTGTGCAGATACATATTTTGGCACAATAGTTTTTCCAGGTTATATTTTTTTAAAAAAAATCTCCCTTTAAAAACTCAAGTGTTCTTGCTTAAAAATCAAATTCCCCCCAAAATGCAAGAAGAAGCTCTTAGAACATATTGATGTACTAGACAAAAATACAAAACCCCTACATTTGTTAAAAATAGCAGTTCCTTAAAGATCTTCAAAAATCATGATAGTGAAAACACAGGAATATCGGCCATTAAATGTTCATGAAAAACATAAACATTTTCTCTCAACTATAGACTGTCATAAATAAGCAAGTTTAACCTGAATGCCCCAAACTAAAAAAGAGTGTCTTAACTGATATTGTGAGACTCGTGTACTTAAAAAAAACTTTTGCCCCTTTATTGTAAAATGTGTTCATATTGAATGCTATTAATTAAGTGTTCTGCTGCCATTCAGTGTGAAAAAATGGTTTCCAGGATCAACGATCATCCTACATAATGCTTGGTATGGAAGAGATGAGTTTATCCACATCCTTGCTTTGACTACAATTGGAAGAAATAAGGGTCTGCAGCTTTTGGGTATTATGAACGGCCCCTAACTAGAGATGGGGCTATTTGTATATGAATATCCCTGCACAGGTAGAAATAACAAAATCCACTCACTGCCACCGGCTCCGCAGAGACTTCCTATCGCGCTGTTCTCCACAATGGCTTAGCCACTCTCCGACCTAGCAGAGAGGCTTGCCATCCCACCTCCTGCCAGGACTGGATAATAGACTGCGGACAACGGTGTGATAGGAAGCCTCCGCGGAGCCAGCAGCAGCAGCAAAATTGTGAGTAGACAGTCCAGCCCCATGGGGCCAGACCCTCGTTATTTCCACCTGTGCGGGGATATTTTTATTCATATATAAGTATCCCAATCTCTACCGCTAACCCATTCCAGTTTCATTGTCAGCAGCTTGGAATGGCCAATGTGCAGATGGACACCAATTGGTGCCCCTAAAGATGTCAAGGAAATGAGGCATAACATTGGACAGTGAGTTTTGTATTCCTGAGAAATTCCTTTCTAGAGCACCTAAGCCAACTTTCACAAGATATTCTAAGTCAGAAGAACCACAGGTTCAACATGGTATATTGCCAGGATGGTGAAATCCCCAGACCTGCAAAATGCCCCCTCCCATTTTCATAAAAAGGCATTTTAAATTGGGTAAAGAAAACACACCCCAATATATTATTAAAAGAGAATAGAAGAAACCTTAAGTCCTGGGCTGGCTTGCCCTAAAACTTCCCAATTTCCCTGTGAACTTCTCAGCCCACTCCCAAATACTATTAAATGAATCTGAATAAGGAAGGTTCCCTTGCCACTGCAGTTTACCTTTCCTTGGACTCTCCATTTCAACCCCCTTTGCAGAGAGAAATGGCCAAGAGGCAAAATGGAAGGGCTGCTGAAGATGCAAAAAGCAAATGCTTCCTTGGTTTGCCTAATTCAACTCCAACTCCAACTTCCTTTCTTCTTCTTCTTCTTCTTCTTCTTCTTCTTCTTCTTCTTCTTCTTCTTCTTCTTCTTCTTCTTCTTCTTCTTCTTCTTCTTCTTCTTCTTTCTTCTTTCTTCTTTCTTCTTTCTTCTTTCTTCTTTCTTCTTTTTCTTGAGGCTCTTCCCTTTGCTCCTTGAAGTTTTCTTTCCATGCCAGGCTTCCAACTCAGTTGCTTTAAACTCTGCATTCACCTCAAGTGCAGCTCTGGCACATTGCCTGGAGCATAGAAGGCACCAACTCCTCTGGAAGTGGCAGGGGAGATGCCTGAGAAGACTTTCTGTGAGGGGGCAAATTACATTGTCTTTCCCTCTGAGTCACTTTTACAGCAAGGTGGATTTTTCAAAAACTGATAAATCTTCCCTGTGCCTTCCCTTCCTATTCGTGAAGGTGGTTTGACCACCAGCACCCCAGCTTTTTGGAATGCATTGGCAGAATATACCAAATTACTTGGGAAAAGGGGTAAGGCAAGGATAAACTTTCTTCAGACCACCTCTCCTCCTCTCTCATAATTAAAGTGAAGTCAGTCAGGCATGGATTAGGCCCAAAGATAGAAACCTCTGGTTCGTTTAAACCTGGCAACCCTCCAGAAACTTTTTGACCCCGGGGGGGGGGGGAGTCACAGTCTCCAGGATGGTACCTGTGATTTAAGACAACAGTTTCTGAGGACATGGTTTCCCTGTTCCACCTCATCCTCCTTGTAGATGTATTTCCTGCTTCCAGGTCATAGAGCTCTTGATTCAAAGCCCTTTAAATATTGTTTACTAAATAGCATTAAAATGGCGTATCAGTATGTCAGTGTAGCAGAAAACTTGTTAAAACTATCCAGCTAATGCACCACTAGAGTAACTGCAGATTCTAAAAATCCATACTGGAAAGTTTAATTTGTACAAATACAGTTTGATTTAACCCCGCCCCCCCCAAACACACAAATTTACAGTGCACCATGCATTCTTGTTCCCAGTCATCCAGGAGCAGAAAACAAACAAACCCCCCAAACCCTCCTTTTTTCACAGCCAGTCACCCCATGAAATAGAGCAGAGCAGGTAAATCCTGCTGTGCTGAGGGTGTGGGTATGTGTTATGAGCAGTCCTGCAGATCTCACTAGCTCAGTAGCCAAACAGGAAGAAATTCATCAGTTAGATTTTTGAGCATGTACAGACATCACACAGCAAGATGGAGCAGAAGAGAAAAAGACAGGGAACCATCAGAGAAGAAAGTGTATTAACAAAAGCACGGTGGATTTTTCTTTGTATGTTCAAGATGGAACAGAAGCTGGTAGAAACATTTCAAGGATTAGATGAGTTGTGTATTTGGTGTTCTATATCTCTGTGGACTCGGATTGCAACTGGGTAAGAACATACACAAAATAATTGTACTGGTAATCACTTACCATTTTTTCCATGTATAAGAAGATACTTTTGTCTAAAATCTGTAGACTAAAAATTGAGGGTCGTTTTATACACAGATGTGAGCTGAGGAGAGAACCACGCAATTGCAAAACTGCCTATACCTTGCCACTGCAAACAGGCTTCCTCCAATCATGAGGCTTAGCTTCCTACAGTCAGGAGACTTAGCTTCCTCCAATCACAAGCCTTATTTAACTGACATCAGCTGATGCTGAACAAATCATCTGGAACACACCTCACTGGAAGTGGAGCATGTAGGTAGTGCTCAGATGCAACAGGGACAGTAAAGGTAAAGGTTCTCCTTGACAATTTTTGTCCAGTCATGTTTGACTCTAGGGGGCAGTGCTCATCCCCGTTTCCAAGCCATAGAGCCAGCGTTTGTCCGAAGACAATCTTTCCGTGGTCACATGGCCAGTGCGACTTAGACACGGAACGCTGTTACCTTCCCACTGAAGTGGTCCCTATTTATCTACTTGCATTTGAATGCTTTTGAACCGCTAGGTTGGCGGGAGCTGGGACAAGTGACAGGAGCTCACTCCATCGCGTGGATTCAATCTTACGACTGCTTGGTCTTCTGACCCTGCAGCACAGGCTTCTGCGGTTTAGCCCGCAGCGCCACCACGTCCCCACAGGGACAGTACTGGTATGTACTGTAAATGTTAACTAATTGCTAGATTAAAATGAATTCGGTTTTATGTTTAAAATATTGATAATTAGTTAGAAAAGTGGGAGGTGTCATACATGAGGTCTTTTATACATGGAAAAATAAGGTGAATTCTAAGTCACAGGAAACAGAGTGCATATGCATTTACAAATATCAGATTTTTCCCCTAATATATGCAATGCATCCAGCCTCAAAACAGTTATACTGTTGGTGTTGCTATGCCAGTGTAAATGGAATCTGGATCCTGGAAATTTTCCATTTAAGTTAATTGACAATTTAGCAGTATCCTCAAATCCAAAAAGTCATCCCAACAGAGACTGCCATTCTGTTTATTGGCACAGAGAGTATAGGCTGCTGTGGACATGATGGGAAATGTTCTTGATTTTAATGGAGAGAGCCAAATCCAAAAAGTTCCATGTCCATCATGCCACAAGTGCTGAATGTGAAGGGGCTGCAGTGAGAGAAATTTACCAAAAGAGCACCTAAAAATTATTGTAGATATTTATGATAGGCTTTTACCACAGAAGGTGAACTAGTTTGTGCTTTATGTTTGAACACAATCAAATTTGTTCTAAAAAGGAATACACCTTTATTTTTTGCTTTAAAATGAGTTTTTTTCTCTTATAAAAGTCAGAAGAAAGCATCAGGATTGTTATCATTAAAATAATAAAGCAGCTTACTACTGAAAATAAAATTTTTATTAAAAATTGTTATAGCTATGTAAATTGTACTGAAATCCATTGTAATCTGTAAAAGAGCAAAGTGCTTCACAATTCTGTCATTGATAAAAAAAGAAAATCTTTTTATGCCTAGCAGAGTAACTGTTTGTTTTATTACCTTGCTAAATCTTTTACTACAATGTAAATCATAGATCTTTTCTATTTTAGGGTTATTATTCAATCTTTTTGATCTTTTGGTCTCTTCCTAAAAGGCGTGGAAGAAGGGTCTGCTTCACTGTTTGTAAAGGTCTCTTGTCTTTTCTGCATCAATTCTACCAATTGCTAACTCTGCACAAAAAATTATACAAAGTTTTGTGAATGTTCTTCCTCCTACACGCCTACATTTGTATATGCCCCCACAAGATTTTTGCGTAATTCCATAATCATATTCACATTTTTGCATACTTTTTGATAAGAGAACTGCATCATCACAGAATTAGAAGAAATGTGAAGAAAATCAGTTTGGGGAAATGCAAATTAGGTGGGTTCATATTAAAATGCAAACCAAAAAACTTACCTCTGCTCTTTTAACATAATAAAGTAAAATAACCATCTTGCTGTCCTTCTTTTCCACCAGTTTGCAAAGCAATTTCTTATAATAAAATTAAAGCATGTTATATGGGGAAACAATAACACCATACTATTATAAGGTGATAGGTAGTTGCCTCTGGGTCCGGAGTGCTGTCTATTGGCACTCTGAGCATCTGCTGTCGTAATTTCATTTAAATGTATGGAAGAGCTGTACACAAGCCCCATTAATTTTAATACAGTTTTAATAGCAAGTGTCTCAACTGGATTGAAACCCTAGTTGTTGACTTTGATACAAACAAAGACTCCAAAGGAGAAGAAAGGATTTCCTCTCCCTTCTTCATTGCATCATATTCTGTCTTCCCTTCTCTTAATCTTCCTTTCCTCATTCTGTCTTTTATTTAGTTATAAATAGAAAATGAGAGGGTTTTTAGATTCAGGGCAAACTATTTTTACATAGTTATCATCATCACAATAACCATCATGGTATAGTGGATACAGTGATGGATCAGGACTCCCAAATTCAAATCCCTGCTCAGCCGTGGAAACTCACTGGGGGAATGGAACTGGTCAAATCACTCTTTAAATATCTCACTTATTTTGAAGCCCTATTAAGATCATTATGAATTGGTTCTCATTTAACACACACATCATCATCATGGTCTGCATCTAATATTGCACCAGCAGATTTCCATTCACACTGGACCTTTCCTGTTCTCTCTTGCACCCCACAAACATCAGCAAAAAATGCTTCCCCACCTCTTCAAAAAGTGAAGATACAGGATACTGTGCTGGAATATGCTGGATGCTATTCTAACAGCAAATGGATACAGTGGATTTCACTTACTATTATTTATTAAAGTATTTATTAACTGTTTCTCTGCCCACTAGCATCCCCTTGAGCAACATACAGAAAGAATCACAATACAAAACAAGAAAGGAAATGAAAGATGATTTAAAAATGAAGTGAAAACCATTAAAAAAGCAATAGCTGTGACAAAACAATATTGTCTTGTATGCCCTTTGAGCACTCAGTAAATTGTGTTTACTTTTGTTCTGGCTGCAGAGTTTTGGATTTCTGGTCAAATTCTCTTTTGCTACACAGTAGAAATACAGTGTTCCACAGTGGAGAATAGCTACAAGTTCCCCAGAGTCCACCCCTTTAGCATTAACTGGCACTCAAAGTCTTAATAATTCACTTTGAGACATTTATAGGAAAAAGAACAAAAATTTTCATTACAGTTGTGAACAGATCAACTGCAAAGGCCTGCTTTGCATATTTACAATCTGAATTCCATGGGTGGTAGGATGAGCAACAAGTTTAGGCTGAACATCTCAAGTCTTGGGCAAGTCAAAACAGCAGATCAGACAGCCTATGTATAGACTGCTTAGGATTTTCAAGGTCAAAAGCAACACTTTAGATTTATTTTAGAAACAAATTGGAAACCAGTACAGTTGGTTCAGGACTGGTAATGCAGTGTCTCTGATGTAGAATACAAATGTGCACCAGATTACAAATGTGGCCAATGCATTTTGCACTAGCTGTAGCTTCTGAACGCTGTTGTTATTGTTTTAGAGATTGGCACAGACCTCAGTTTAGAGGTTTGCTTTGGTTCATGTGCGTGGCAGCACAGGTGCCATGTGTTCCCTTCCCTGCCTCCCTGGCTGGATTCCCAACCAACACACACTCCTTTCCTCCTCCTCTTTGGCTGGTTGACCAGTCTCCAGCAGGTGCCCAGGCTTCCCTGCCCCACCTCCTTGGCTGATTGCCGTCCCAGACAAAGAGGCAGGGCAGGCAAATGCATGCTCCTGCTGGGGACTGGCCAAATAGCTGATGATGATGATGATGATGATGATGATGATGATGAGGAGGAGGAGGAGGAGGAGGAGGAGGAGAAAAGTGCTTCCCTGCACCTGAGTGGTGAGTGGAAGGGAGTGTGTGGCATGAACCTCCGAATCGAGGTTCATGCCCATGTCTGGTTGCTATTATTATCTAGTCTATTCTCTTTTCATTCTTAGCCTAGTGCATAAAATTTGTTTTTAACTGCTACAACCAGTTTCAAATGTTGGGATTTATTTTTCTTGCTTCAGGTTTATTTACGGTTGCATCCATACTGTATATTGTCTTATGCAGCTTTACTTGGAAGTGAGTCCACCCAATATAGTGAAGTTTATATTTGGATTTGATACATCTACTCAGAAATACTAGTTTGTTTGTTTGTTTTTTTTTAAAAAAACCTCCATAGTCCTCCTTTTAAGTGGGATTTAACCTAATTGGCTTTTCAAGTGATCTCCAGAGTGTACAGTATATGTGTCTCCGTCTCTTAGCTTCTGTTTCTTTCCTTCTCTCCTTCACACTGTAATAGAAATTCATTGAGGGATATGAGGAACCTGGTGTACAATCTTTCACCTCTGACAACATGTACTGTAAGCTGCACACAGCTGTCATGATAATGACAAGCCTGGTGCACCAGGATAATTGGGTACTTGAAGAAGATTCATAAGGCAATATGCTGCACAGCAATGTGTTATGCCCTGGGGCAAGGAGAAGAAGAGAGAGGGTACTAGATAGGTCGGAAATTTGCTCTTGATAAATAATAATCTAGTTTCATGATGCAGTGATGTGATTTTGTTTGTCTGCAAAGTAGGTGCCTCTACATTCTTTTTGGGCACAGAATTATTTTTAAGGGTTCCAGAGTTGCCTTATAGTACATATAATATCAAATTCTATTTTACAAGCAATGAAATCAAAATATCCCAGTGGAATGATTCTCATTTCTATTAGATGCCTTCTGATATGAGGAACTTGACATCTAAGCAAACTCCATTAGACAGGCTGTTCTCTGACAACTCTTTATTAAGAAGCAACAAGAACTGACTTTATTAGTATAGCATACTGTTGTCTCATCCATAAATTAGTGTCTTCTGTTCACTTGTGACAAATTGTGACTCTTTCTGAGGAATTATCTGTCAATGGAAGCAAAAGCGCTTCTTTGCCCTTTTGAATGTCATGTGGATTGTTTCAAAACATGACTCTTCTTCCTCTTAAAGGCACTATTCAATTTTATTCAAGATATTACTCCCAAACTGTAGTATACTTTCAAAAATATGTTTTATTTGTTGATAGGTATCAAATATAAGTATATAGCATTGATTTGATAGGGAAAACCCGGAAAGCACGTTTGCTTTCAGAAAAGCACACTTGTGTTTCTAACCACAGCGAAATCAATAGAACATTGTAAAATGTGAATTATGTTCCATACTAGAGATACTAATTAATTATTAAATATTTAGTGTTTTAAAGACATTGAAACAGGTAATTTAATCTACTACATTACTCATTTCTGCTAAATGGCCAGAATCAAGTTGAAAAATTACACCAGTGTATAGTTATCAGCATAAAAGACTGGGTCTAGGAAGGGCAGCAACAAAGGAACTAGAAAAGATTGTCAAGTGTAAGAATGTGTCATTGGAGACCAAGATCAAAGTTACCCCACTTTTCCATTACCAATCACCATGTATGGGTGTGAAAGCTGGACAGTTAAGAAAGCTGACAGGGAAAAAAAGGTTTATTTGAAATGTGGTTCTGGAAGAGAGCTTTACGGATACCTTGAAGAGTCAGAAAGACAAAGAAGTGGCTCCTAGATCAAATCAACCGTAACCTATCTCTGGAGGCAAAAATGTTGAAGCTGAGGCTGTCCTACATTGGGCACCTCATGAGAACACAGGATGCCCTGGAAAAGACAATTATGCTGGGAAAGGTGAAAGGTAGCAGGAAAAGAGGAAGACCAGATATGAGATGGACTGAGTCCCTAAAAGAACCCACAGGCTTGAGTCTGCAAGAACTGAGCAGGGTGGCTGAGGACAAGACATTTTGGAGAGCTCTCATTCTTAGGGTAGCCACGAGTCAGAAACAACCTGACAGTAGGTAACAACAGGCATTTCCTGTTGTGCCCTATGTCATGCACCTGACATGTTACAGGAAATGCCTACACCAGTTTCTTAAGTTGTTGCAGTTCACAGCTGAGATTTACACTGATGGAGTTACACCAGTGTAACACCAGCAGGTGTAACTAGTAGAATTCTGCCCATAACATTTGCTTTCATAAAATCTTACGAACTGGATCACTCAAACAGTGAGGTTCTTAATGATAGCTCTTTGATAGCACAACCTTCTGCACGTTGTTACCCTCTACTATATAGCTCCTATCACTCCAGCCAGCACAACTATTATGGGGATAATAGGAGTTGTAGTCTAATACCTCTGGACAGTGCTAGACTGTTGAAAAGTCGCATGGCAAATCCTAAAAGATCTAGCAGTAACAGCACTTCAGGAGTCCTGTTAGGGTTACCCAGAAAAACCTTGCAGGCTTGAGTAGTTATTTTAACATTAACAATTTGTTGTAGAAAAATAAAACTTATCAGAATGTTCTGATCCTCCTGAAACTAATGAAGTTTGTATGCTTCATAATAGAAACATTTATAAAAAGTGACGTCTTTACTGTCTTTATTCTTCACAAGAAAGAGCATTTGTACAACTTCACATGCAAAAGTGAGCTATCCCTGTGGTACCCAGTTGGTTAACTGTTTTGTGTTATACTGTATTTCAAATATAATAGTATTTTAGAATTCCTGAAGAGTAAAGAGTAGATTGATCACCTGATCTCTTCGGTGTGCTGCATTAACCTGACCTACCTTCTAATGTGATCAAAGCAACATCCTGCAACCAGAGATAGGAAACTTGGTACTCTCAAAGTGTTTTGTACGGTTGCTGTTGGACTATTATATTGAGTTGAATCCCAAATACTGTACGGCAACCCTGTTAATTACTGTGTCTTCCAGAAGATCCTGTCCTTAACAGCTCTGCTCAACTGTAAGATCTAAAGAATGTGGCTTCTTTTACTGAGTTAGCCTGTCTCATGTTTAGTCTTTCTTTTTCCTTTACCTTCTGCTTTTCCCAGCATTACCAGCTTCTCCAGTGAATGTTTTCTTTTCATCAAGCACCTAAAGTAAAATAGCCTTAGTTTATGCATTTTAGTTTTTAATTGAAGTTCAGGCTTCAACTGATGCAGAAGCCATTTATTTGTCTTTCTGGAAGTCTCAGATATCTGTAAAGCTCTACTCCAACACCACACTTCAAATGAGTATTTTTTTTCTCTCTCAGCTTTTTTGACTGTCCAAATTTCGTATCTGTACACAGTAATCTAGAATACCATAGGATGAATGATCTTAGCTTTGGTCTCCAGAGATACAACCTTACTCATAAGCATGGATGGGGCATTTGGATTTCTAACACTTCCACTCCCTGAATTTGCCTGGAATTCTCCAGGCAGAATTCTGAGAATGGGAGTCCCAGAAATACGGAAGTTCCATCCCTACTCATAAGCATCTTTTCCAGTTCCTTCATAGCTGCCCTTCCAAGCCTCAGTCTTCTTCTGACTCCTTGGCTGCAGTCTCCATTTGGACTGATGACTGAACAAATGTAGAGAAAATACTCAAATATTTTAAATTCTTCTGTATCACAATTCTTTTCCTTCATAAAGGAAGAGTGTCATGGGGGTCCCTCACTTAGGGGCAATGTGTAGCCTTGATAATTAACTTGTAAACTTCCCTGAGAGTGCTGAAAGAGCTATGGGGCTGTACATAAGCAGCACACTTTGCTTTTTTTCTTTTTAAAGTTCCACTGTAATCTGCCTTCGGAGTTTCTTCTGTAACTTTTCTCAGTAGTAATTTCAAGTCATTGCTGCTTTCTGCCACTGATAACATTCTGTGTCATCTGCAAATAAAATACATAATGGAAAATGCAAGAGATTTATAGTTTTGTACCAGCTGTTTGTTTGATTCTTTCAAACAAAATTATAACTGAAATTTGGCAATGTTTTTTACAGTTCTTAACATTGTAAAATGCTTAGTCAGAGGAATGAAGTGAACCCTGTGCCGGAAAGCCTCTGATTTGGCAATAATGTCTTCCTTGTACTTTACCTGGGGGTTCTGAGCCTGTGAAAGTCCCTGTGGTTGAAACTTCCCTCACGACCCCAAACCTAGGCAGGATGATGGGGCACACACAGGGATAGATCAGAATTATGCAGATATACTATTACTATCTTCACCTGTGAGTTTTAGGATGCATGAGGAATCTGATTTGAGTCTGAGGATTTCATAATCGGTTACAGAGCTGGATAAAACAATTTTAAAACACAAAATGAACATATTAAACATTAAAACCATTGCATTAAAACCTGTGTGAGCCACAATCCTCAGTGCCGAAAGGCTCTAATAAATAAATGCATTTTAACTGCTGGTGAAATTGTCTTGTTTTACTTAGTCTTGTTTTAAAATGGAGATGAGGAAGAGAGTAAAGTATATTTCCACACTACTGTAGCCGATGTGATGTCTTGTGATGTGGAGACAAACTTATTTCAGTTTAGGCCTTATGGCTTAATCCTGTAAGAGCAAAAGCACAGTAGGTTCCTACAAGATCATCTGGATAAGCCCTCTGTTATACATGTGGCAGATTGAACTATGAATCTTCAGAATTTTTATCCTTTCATCCATGAAGATAAAATATTGAGAACCAGTAGAATAAAGCAATGGAGGACACATTGGGGTGGAGGGAGGGAGGGAGGAAGAAAAAGAAGGCACATTCTGTTTGATCATGTTGGCACAAGGTAAAGGAGTATTTAAAAGTGAGATAAAATGGCACACTTCCTCTTTGGAGTAAATACTGTGGGATATGATTGTGATAAATGTGGTTTCCTGGTGGTAAATTGAAATAACTGATTAAATTACACTGTATCTCTGGCTAATAGATACACTGGGAGAACAGCACAGCAAGTTGTGAGCACAGAACAGCCCTAAGGCATAAATAAAAGTTATGTAATTGATGAGTGCAATAAATCAGAATGGAAGCAAACAGCTTGCTAATTTGTTTGTGCAGGATCATTTCCAACTTGTTGGAAAAATATTTGATGTTCCCTTGATTTGCTGCACATCACTATCTTGGCTGAAACTGCTTTACCCCCATCATTCAATTTTGTCTTGATACTATTTAGGAAAAATATGGGTGGGAAAGGGTAAGAATTAGATTATTGGTGTTATACAAAAGTTGATCAAGTGGCAAGGCCTGGCACCATAACTGGCCAATTCTTCAAGCTGTAATACAAAAAATTAACATTTTGTTGGCTCTGAAGCAGGTATTCACTTTTGCTTCATTTGATTGCCATCATGGTTAATTATTTTAAATCACTTCGCATGGTTTCACAGTTTTTAAAAGCTATTTTGGATCTGAGGATCACTTGATAGCTTGGAGACATTATTCCCTTTCCAAGTGTTGATTTCCTCTCAAGGAGTCTTTCTCCCGTGCTCAGGATACATCAACTTCCTAGTAGTTTCCCCTTGTAAATAGACATCTCCTCCAGCTTCGCCCACACTTTCATCCTGAGCTTTTGTGTTGTACTGTGAGGAGGCCCTTCTCTCATCCTCTGTCCCAGGAACTGGGCTTTCTGTCTCATTGAAGAGATTCTGGCACTTTCTTCCCCAAGGACCCAGGATCTTTAGGAGTAATTGGATCTTCATTGGTAGTTTGGTCCACAGTGCCAGCTGATGTTGGAAGCTCTAGATCATGACTGAAAACTTCAGCAGTCCTGAGAGGACAGTTGTGTTTTTCCCCCGGGAACATCTGCAGGCCACATGAACCACCAAAATTACAAAAACAATTAACAAAAAAAAATCGCAGGAGTGGCTGGAATGCTACTTCCATTTTTGAAAAAACAAATGGGTATCCTCTCAAGTTGAACATTGTAGGGGATTCCTGTGATCTTTTCAGAAAAGAAAAGACAGCTCTGGTTTGTTTGTTTGTTTGTTTGTTTGATTTTTACCCCGCCCCTCTAGACAATGTCTACTCATGGTTCTCATGGGAGCTTCTGGGTCTGTTTTTTCACCTCCCCACACTTCCTGTTTTTATTCTCTTAAAAACAGCCATGGAGCAGCATGTAGACAGAGTGTTGCATTTTACGCAGTCCTGCAGTTCCATCTGCAAAGAGATACCTCCAGTGATATTATGACACCAGGCTGCTTAGCTATAACTATGTTCTTCAGGTATCTGCCTCTGCAGTCCTTTAACCTACCTTTGTGCTCCTGATGCTACTTTATATGTGTGTGGGTTATTGACAACTGACCAGAAAAAAGAGAGCCACACCTCCTTGAGATGGTGGACTTAGATAGGGGTAGTGTGACTGCCAATATGCTAGCCTAATTTTACAAAGTTCTGAAATGAAGCTTTACACAGCTATGAATAAGCCGCTGCCAAGCCATGGCTTCAGCAGTGTGTTTTATCTTTGCGAGCTTCTCCGGAGGCATGCGAGATTGCCTTTAAGTCTCATGAGAGCAGTCTTAGAAGAGGGGGGAACGTTAGGCTAGTTAAAGGCTGTTCCGCCCTCTTTGCTTCTTCTTTCTTTCTGACATCACTGGAAAAAGGAGTCTCGCTGTTGAACCTTTCCTAGCCACATGGCAATAGAAAGGTTCCTGCAGCTTCGCGGATTGGGGGATAGCATTGGCTCCCCCCCCCTTGGTTTGGCAATCTGATTTCTCTATAATTTTATTCTACTACTAGTTACCTCCTTGTTGATTTAATTAATTAATTTAAATTGTAGGGTATTGTTATTGTATTTAAGGGGGGTGCAGCAGCGGCCTCATGCACACTGCACAACGATGGCTAATATCTGCAGGGTTCAAAATATTCTCACCATTGTGGACCATGCCACAAGGTACCCTGAAGCCATTCCCTTGACTAACATTGAAACTAACACAGTGGCAGATGCCTTGGTGGGGTATATGTCCAGGATGGGATTTGCCTCAGAAATAATCACAGATTTGGGCGCATCGTTCACATCGAAGCTCATGAAACGCTTATGGCAAATCTGTGGAATTAAGCACAAGGAAACCACTGCCTATCACCCTGAAAGTAATGGGTTAACTGAGAAGTTCAATGGGACTCTGATGCGCATGATTAGGGCTTACTTGGCAGAGAATCCAAACAATTGGGACCAGAAGCTGCAATCCCTTTTGTTTGCTTATCGATCAGTGCCACAAGCCAGTACCGGGTTCAGTCCGTTTGAACTTTTGTTTCGGAGAAAAGTGAAAGGTCCACTTGATTTAATCAAACAAAATTGGGAGCAGATCACCCAGGATGACCCACAAGATGTTGTGACATATATAGACTCTTTAATGATTGACCTGAAGAGAAACCTAGAGCTAGCAGCAAAAAACCTGCAAGCTCAGAAGGTCAGACAGAAAACCTGGTATGACCAGAAAGCCAGGGAGAGGCACTTTAACCCAGGGGAGGAAGTGCTTTGGCCTAGGCCCTGCAAAGAGAACAAACTGCAGCTGGGTAGCCCAGAAATAAAATACTTGGGTCACATAGTAGGGGGAGGAGTGATAAAACCCCTCAAGGCCAAGATAGAAGCAGTTCGTGATTGGCCCAGACCCAACACCAAGAAAAAAGTCAAATCATTTCTTGGGTTGGTGGGCTACTACAGAAAGTTCATCCCGAGGTTTAGCGAGATTGCGGCTCCGCTGACCGATCTGACGAGGAAGAAGGCTGATGACCGCATCCCGTGGACCAGCGACTGTGAGGAGGCGTTCCGGAGGTTGAAGGAGGCGCTTATCAACTATCCAGTGCTGCGTGCTCCAGACTTCGACCGGGAGTTCATCATCTACACCGATGCGTCTAACAGCGGGGTAGGAGCAGTTCTTTGCCAGGAGGATGAGAATGGTGACCAGCATCCAGTGTCCTACCTGAGTAGGAAACTCCAGAAAGGTGAGAGACATTTGGCAACCGTGGAAAAGGAGTGCCTGGCCATAGTCTACGCGATCCAGAAGGCCAAGCCTTACATCTGGGGAAGACATTTTATTCTGTGCACTGACCATTCACCACTGCAATGGTTAAAGACAATGAAAACCCACAATAGTAAACTTATGAGGTGGGCTTTAAACCTGCAAGACTATGACTTTGAAGTGAAGGTGGTCAGAGGGTCAGTGAACTGTGTTGCTGACGCCTTGTCAAGAAGACCTGAAGAATGAAGACGGCGAAAGAAACATGGACTATGTATATATTTTGATGACAAAAAGTCAAATGTGTCTGTTTATTAAACATGTTGGTTTGTATGAATAAAGGTAACTTGATGTATTGTTAATGGTAAATGTTTAAATGCCTAATAGAGTGTAAGTATAAGTAAGTATGGTATTGTATGTTATTATATGACTGTTTTTGTTTGTTTTGGGTCCAGGTTGTTTTTTTGGTGAAAAGCACCTTAGCTTTCCCCCTACAAAACAACATAAAGAGGGGAGGTGTTACATACAGCACTGATGTTACCTGTCTGTCATGGGTTTGGAGGGAAAGTTCCATCCTATGGGGAGTGGAAGGCGGGACATCAGGAGGAGGGGCTGTACTGTATATATATGTGGAGTTTGTGAGCAGAGCTGAAGAAGAAGCTGGAGAAGAGCTGAGAGAAGAAGCTTGAGTGGGAGTCTGTGTGTCAGACAGGGTACTACTGTGTGTCAGTCAGTACCAACCTGATAGGTTCAGGTGTCTGTATGGTTAGCCAGAACTGATAGGTTCAGGGTCTGTGCTTCAAGTTAAGTGTTCTGTGTGAACCAAACTGTGTGTATGTATGATTGAGACTAAGCCACGTTACTGTATCTTATTCACTTGATCCTTTTATTTTTCCTGTGTGTTATTTAATAAACCTTATTCTTTTATTTGTTAAAAATCCATTCCTGGTCTGTGTGACTCCTTACAGGGAATGGTTGGTGGCAGCTTAGTGAAACTGTGGCATATCCCAGTAGGTCTGGGTTTGTCACAAGTTCATCAATTCAAAGTGGGGAGCCAGATGGTTGAAAACAGAATGATTTAAGTCCAGTCTTTGGCAAGGGGCTCCCAAACAGGAAGCGGCTTGACTTGGCTGCCTCTTCCACCACCCCCATCTCATTGTATCAAAAGCTCCAATTGTGAGCCTTTTTTATTTGAACTTGATTAGCTTGGCTGGTTGTCTGTATCCACCCCCACCCCCTTTTGTTATTCGTTTAGAATAATTGGTCTTAGAAGTATGGCTACACGACTATCCCAGGAGGAATGACGCTAGTTATTTACTGTTGAGTTTTCAAGAAGGCTTTAGGATTCCAGCAACAGGGGAACACATGGCATTTTTTGCAAGGAACCTTAAATCTATACAAGGTATGGAAGGTGTGGTTCAGGAAAAAACAGATAAGGAGGTACGTGAGGGGAGGGTGTTGGGACCATTCACAATATCACTATTGGAGACGCTGTGGGTCTCACCCCTCTCCACATTAAATGGAGAGGGCACCACGGCATGCTGTGGGGCCAGCTTTGTCAGGTGGCTGCCTTTGGGTACCACCCATCAGAAGTGTTGGTGATACACCTGGGTGGTAATGATTTGGTGCAGCATTGTGGAAAGGCTCTGATCATCGATGTGATTCGTGACCTCACTTGGTTGAGGGCCACATATCCTATCATGTGCATTGTCTAGTCGACAATCATCCCTCGGCTGTCATGGAGGGATGTGAGAATTTTTTGCCCGTAAATACTGTCCAATGGAGTGTTAACAGGGAAGTCTGAGGAGCTGATTGCAAAGGCCTAGGATCGGTGATCGGTCATCAAAGGATCCACTTGGATAGGCCAGAATTTTTCTGGTCAGATGGTGTACATCTTTCCAAACAAGGTTTGGATGTCTTCCTTGAAGACATCAAGGGAGGGGGGCTGCTTTTGGAGCTGGATCAGCTTGATGGCAGGCATGGGACTTAGCATGGGTAGTCCCTATGCTGTGGTGGTTAGAGTGGATTAAACAGGTAGTTTGGAGAGTCCCAGAACAATAGCAGGTAATTACAGCTCATCTGAACTCCCAGCACTGTGGATTGTGCAATTACAGTGCTTGGGGGGAAAGATATGCTGGGGTTGCACTCAGACCAACAGTCTACAAGGCTCAGAGTGGTTCGAGGTCCGGGGTGGTCAAATTTGGGATGGCAGAGTTTCTCAGGGTCTTCATAGCTGGGAAAACTTGGGCCAGGGACTCGCACATGGGTTGGTTAGAAGGGTCCGTTTTGACCTATGTCTTTGAAACCTGAATCTTCACTACGGGAGGACCCCCCTTTGCCAAAGGATTGGCAACAATGATTATATTCAATAAAGTGTGGCCTATGTTTAATCCATATTTCTGGTCTTGTGTGTTTATTCCGGGGTATGCAGGCAATGGGATCTGTATTGTATGTACGACTGCACAGATGAACAAACTCAAAGAATCACAGTGTGAGAGGAACAACCTGGTTTTGTTTTAGATGAGAAAGTTAGTAGTTTACACATCATTTGTTCTGTTGACATGCCCCATAAGTCTCTTACATGATAAAATAAAGCAGGCTTTGTAGTGCTGTTATTTTGGATTCAGGTGCATATTCTAAGTATAACTTGATGGTTTGCTGGTTCTTATTCATGCTTCTCCAGCAGATTAAACTTTGCATATAAATATTAATGTTTAGAAAGGCTGTTTCAAGCTTAGTTCAGGTTCAGTAATAATCCCTGAAGAGCAAGGATTGCACTTAAATCCAAACCCAGACAATCACATGTTACACGTAAATCAAAGTGTGGTGGGGGAGAACACTGTACTATTGCAACAGTTTGTATTTGAAGAAAAACAGTAGTACAGATAGAAATTACAGCACCTGGAAGAAAATGCTATCTTTAGATCTGGTGGTTTGACTTTTCACAGCAAAAGGGAAGAGGAAGGATCAACAAGATAGAGAAAACATCTTTGTCCTGAGAAGCTGAAGCAGCAGAGTTTTGCCAGGAAAGAAAGAAAAGCAGACCAGTTAGCTTTGTTCCCCACCCCCCGGCTGCCCCTGGTAAGTCTTCAGGAGGGAAAAATGGCTTTTTACTGAGACAGCTATGCCCTTCCCTTGAGACCCACTGCCTGAAGTATCAAGATAACCTTATCGAATTGCTTCACCCGCCTTGTTGAACTTGGCACATCAGCTAAGCAGATTCTGCTCAGCAGATTCTGGGATCCCCACCAAGTGTGCTTAGATTTTGCCTGTAATGGACATGGGACTATTTGGCCTTCCTCCTTCAGGTGCTTATGTACTGTTTATCTGATTCCCTTCTGACTGTCATCAATCTTTCAAACTAATTAAAAAATTGCTCCTTGCTTTACAAGAGGGAGAGGAATCGGAGCAATATTTACATCACTGAAATACTGAACAAATTTAAGTAATTGTTTTATATCCTGTGCATTACAAGCAGCAAATATGTCAACATTAATTTGGTGTTAATCAGTCAAAATGCCAGAGATGGAAGAGAAGGGAAGAGAGAGGAGCTGAAAACTCACATAATACAAATATATATATATTCCTATGGGGAGATTTTGTGAAATCGCTTGGGTTTGAGGCTGTACAATGCAGCTGCCCAGTTATTGATTCAAGTTTAATTATATGCTGCCAGTTGTTTTAATCTGCACATGCACATGAATGATTTTATAACAATGATTAGGGTCATAATTCTGGAGAGAATTCAGCAATACCCATAAAATTAGAGATTAAAAGATGGATATTAGTATGCATTTTATTATGCTATACTTCATTAATATCACAGAAACCCCATGATCCTAGAATGCTTCAAAATATGTACCAATGGCACTGTTACAACTGTGTAAAATATTTTGAACAGAATGTCTATTTAAAATTTCATTTGCATATTCATATAGCTATATTTTACTCTTAGAATGTACGTATGGTCTTTGTTATATTGTCAACTCACCTTTAATTTATGGCAACCCTATGAATGAGCAATCTCCAAAATCTCTTGTCCTCAACAGCCCCGCTGTTCTCTTGTAAACTCAAGCCTGTGCCACATCTCTTATTTGGCCCTCCTCTTTTCCTTCTACCTTCAGCTTTTCCTAGCATTGTTGTCTTTTCTAGAGATGCATGCCTTCTTGTAACGTGCTCAAAGTAGGACAGCCTCAGTTTCATCATTTTTGCCTCCAGAGATAGTACAGACTTGATTTGTTCTGGGACCCACTTGTTTGTCTTTTTGGCAGTCCAGGGTATCTGTAAAGCTCTCCTCCAGCACCACATGTCAAATAAACATTTCCCCTTCCCATCAGCCTTCTTCACTGTTCAGCTTTCACACCAATACATAGTAACTGGAAGTACAGCCCTTACACTTTGTGATCTTGTCTAATTCCTTCATTGCTGTCTTTCTCAGTCTTCTGATTTCTTGGGTGCAGTCTCCAATTGGAATTGTGATTGAATCAAAGTTTAAAAAATGCATAACAATTTTGGTTTCTTCATTGTCAAAATTAAAATTGTGTTGTACTTCTGTAGTAATGATTTTTTGTCTTCTTAATGTTCAATTGCAGTCCTGTTTTGGCACTTCTTTCACTTTCCCCAGAAGCATTCCAAGTCATTGCTGCTTTTTCCAGTAAGATAGTGTCATCTACTTATCTTAAATTATGGATGTTTTTTCCATCAATTTTCACGCCTCTTTCATTTGAATCTAGTCTGGCTTTCCATATGATATGCTCTGTGTACAAACTGGACAGATAGGGAAACACTTTGTCTGATACCTTTGTCTGTAGGAAATGTAGTCCTCTCCCAGTGTAAATTTGGCACACTCTTAGTCAGTTCAATAAGAGAAAAACAGGGGAAGAATTCTCTTCTCCCTCCCCCTCACTCCCGGAACTGCCGCTGCTTATTTAAGTCAGGGAAGTCAACAGGATAGTTGCTTTGGAGAAGGGCAAATTTGACTTTGGGGAATGGTGGACACTGAGTGGTAGACAGAGAAAAATACAACAGAGTTTGTAAAATTGCCTCTCTTCTGTGACCAACTTTACTGGCCCATTTCTGAGCCTCGCTCAAGATAACTTTGCAAGGATCCCTAGATAATACTGTACTCATCAAAACGAACAGCCAGGGCTGTTGACACACTCAGTGTCCCATCCCACAAAGTACAGCCAAATTGGCCCCTGCTTTACTGGGTTGCTGATGGTGAGGAAACAAATGGGACAGAGACTAGAACAACAATGGCAGAAAACTCAAGAGTGAATCTAACCGAGCATGGGCTGGAGCCCAATTGGAAGGCCTATTCCATGGCAGTGGTGGCAGCAAAATAGTCATTCTTTGCTGCCACCATTGTGTCTGCACAGAGTCACCCAGCAGAGCTCTTCCAAGTGGTCAATGGCCAGTTACATCATGGCCCACAGGAAGATAGTGCTGACAACTTGGTAGCTCACTGTGAAAAATTTGCACAGCACTTTGCATGTGAAATCGCTTGGTTCCACTCTGACTTAGATGCTGTAGTTAATACAGGTCTTATAGATGTAACTATGGCTCCCGCTTGTCCTGTGTTGATGGATAAGTTTCACTTTTTGCAGCCTGATGATGTGGACAGAATCCTTGGACTGGTGAAGACTTCCACTTGTCTGCTAGACCCTTGCCAGTCCTAGCTTATAAAAACTGCCAGAGAGGGACTAGCTGAATGGGTCCAAAGGGTAGTGATGGAGTTACACTCCTTCTGAAAACACAGGCATGCAACTTGGGGGTGCTCCTGGATTCATCTCTGAGACTGAATACCTTTGCACAGTTAAAACTAGCGCACCAGCTGCACCCATTTCGGATCAGGCCACAATGATACATGCCCTAATTAGATCTCCACTGGATTACTATAACACAATGTGGGGCTGCCTTTGGAAAGTGTTCCGAAACTCCAGAGGGTCCAAAATGCAGCAGCCAGACTGCTAACTGGGGCTGGTTACAGAGATCATGTGACCCCACTGTTATAGTAGCTCCACTGGCTGCAGATCCATTTCTGGGAACAATTCAAAGTGCTAGTTTTAACCTACAAAGCCCTAAATGGCTTGGATTCAAGCTATCTAAAAGACTGCATCTCCCTCTATGAGTCTGCCCAGACATTAAGATAATCAGGGGAGGCCTTTCTCTCAGTCCTACCCCCCTCACAGGTGCATTTGATGGGGACATGGGAGAGAGCCTTCTATGTTGCTGCTTCCAGACTCTGGAACTCCTTCCCATGGGAAGCAAGGCTGGCTCCATATTTGCTGTCCTTCTAAAGGCAGGCAAGCAAAGACCTTTTTCTTCAGGCAGGCTTTTGCTTAGTGGCTGGTGGTCTGAGAGAGGTTTTAAATGGACGGGAGTGCTCTGGTGTTTTAAATGTGTTTTAATATTGATCTTAGTTACCATTTTAATATAATACTTGTTTAATTATTTTAAAATATTTGTATAGTTACTGTTTTAGCTTTAAAATATTGTTTTAATGATGTAATCTTCCTTGGGTCCTTTTGGGGATACAGGTGTCATATAGATAGATAGATAGATAGATAGATAGATAGATAGATAGATAGATAGATAGATAGATAGATAGATAGATAGATAGATAGATAGATAGATAGTGCAAACACAGACTAAGAAAATCCATTTCACTCACTTTCCTCTAATTTTATTTTTTAAAGCAAAGATTTGTGAATTTTCAAGAGGGGAAAATTCATCACTCATTAAAAATCAAGCACTGTAGAATATATAAATAGGTACTGGAACATTCAGGCTTTCTTGCTTTAAACTATTGGAGTTTTAATAAATTGTAGTTTGTTATAAAATATCCTGCATCATTGTAGTTAAAACTTGTTAGAACAGAAGACATCCTTAAATACTAATAATTTCACAGGGTAAAGGTTCTATGAGAATTCTGGAAAAAGTGAGAAGTTGAAAATCTTTCCTGATGCACTGAGCAGAAAATAAAAATGAAAAGCTGTGTGATCCTTCTACACAATCCAAAGAAAGGGGTGTGTAATACTTTTATTGGACCATTGAAAATTTCGCACCCCCCCCCCTAGCTTTTGAGTCCTGCAAGAGTCTCCATCAGGCTGGGTATTGCACAGGCAGATGTGGTGCACAAGAAACATAAAAATTACAAAACTGATGGCCAGATGTGCAGGCCAGACTCCATTGTTTAAAGCAAGTTCCAACATGGTTGCAGAGTCAGTTCAGAAGTGACAGGTTACAGATTTCACCTCTGGTGATGTAGATTAGAATGCCCCTCCCAATCTTGTTAGACAATGATCTGCCAGTCACTCAGCAGCATTATGTTTAAACGCATGGTTCCTTTTTACAGATAGCAGTGGACACAGGAAATATCAAGGGAATGTATGATGGCATCAAACAGGCTTTAGGTCCAATACAAAAGAAATCTGCTCCATTGACATCTGCTACAGGTGTGATCATCCAGGACCTAGCCCAGCAGATGGAACGCTAGGTGCAGCACTACTCTGAGCTATATTCCAGGCAGAATGTAGTAACCGAAGAAGCATTACATAACATCGAGTGCCTACCTGTCTTGGAAGAGTTGGACAGCGATCCAACTTTAGCAGAAATAAAAGCAGCCTTGGATTCCTTCGCCTCCAGCAAGGCACCTGAGAAGGATATCATCCCTCTGAAGTGCTGTAAAGAGATCATCACCACCAAACTGTATTAAATCTTTTGTCTTTGCTGGAGGGAAGGTGGAGTACTGCAGGACATGAAGCATGCAAACACAGATGTGATACAAGGATATCTGCAAGCGGGATCTTAGGAATGTACCTCAAAAGATGGGGAACTTTGACATCTGAGCGTTCAGCCTGGAGGCAGGCGGTGCATCATGGCCTCTCCCATTTTAAAGACGCTTGTCCAGCAGGCCGAGGCAAAGAGACAGTCCTGAAACCAGCAAAATCAGGGAGCTGGACAGGGGACAGATTGTATTTGTCTTCAGTATAGAAGGGATTGTTACTTTTGAATTGGCCTTCTCGGCCAAACTAGATGCTGTTCTAAATCTTCCATTCAGAGCATGTTACCATAATCTCTCAAGACTGAAGGATGTCTAATCTAATCTAATCAGTTCCTTTTTGGCTGGGAACAGGTCTATCACTCTCTCACCTTTGTCTTCAGATGAAATAATGAGTGAAACATTGTAGGTTCATCCACAAGTGTGTTTTCTCACAGTTTATTTCATTTTGTTTTGCATATTTCTATTTTACTACAAATACTTCAGTGTTCCCCATGAAGAAAATACATTTTGCACTTTGAAGTGCAGGAGTAAGAGTCTCTTCTTTCCAAAATAATTTTGAGTTCATCTATATCTGACAGTATGTGCCAAGTTAAGATTTGTGCAATATTCTGTGAGCTTCATGGAAAAACAGAGAGATGGAATTGTGGAAATAATTAGTAAGCAGACCATGGTCAATAGATAAATGGGTACCATGGTGCTGATGTTGTGGTGTAGTGTAGTGGTTACCAACTTGGGTAACCCAGGAATTGTTCGACTGCAACTCCCAGGAGCCTTCATCACTAGCTGTGCTGGCCAACATTTCTGGCAGTTGTAATCTAAGAACACCTGGGTTACACAAGGATGGGAAACACAGATATAGTGGAGAGAGTGATAGAATACACGTCAAGAGATCAGGGTTCACATCTCTGTTTAGCCATGGAAATTCACTGCAAGGGGTAGCAGTGGTAAAACCACTAAGACCTTTCTCTTCAGGTAGGCTTTTCCTTAGTGACAGACTGTCTATGAGGTTTTAAAACAAGATAGTTCACATTTTTTTTGCTTCTAAATCTGTTTTAGTAATATGTTGTTTAATAATTGTTTAATAATTGAAAAATATTATTCCATATGTCGTCTCCTTCTCCTCTTGCCTTCACACTTTCCCAACATCGGGGTCTTTTCCAGGAAGTCTTCTCTTCTTATGAGATGACCAAAGTATTGGAGCCTCAGCTTCAGGATCTGTCCTTCCAGTGAGCACTCAGGGTTGATTTCCTTCAGAATTGATAGGTTTGTTCTCCTCTCAGTCCAGGGGACTCTCAGGAGTCTCCTCCAGCACCGCAGTTCAAAAGCTTCAATTCTTTGGTGGTCAGCTCTCACTTCCATACATTGCTACGGGAAAACCATAGCTTTGACTATGCGGACCTTTGATGGCAAGATGATGTCTCTGCTTTTTAAGATGCTGTCTAGGTTTCTCAATGCTTTCCTCCCAAGAAGCAGGCATCTTTTAATTTTTTTTGCTGCTGTCACCATCTGCAGTGATCATGGAGCCCAGGAAAGTAAAATCTGTCAATACCTCCATATCTTCCCCTTCAATTTGCCATGAGGTAATGGGACCAGTGGCCATGATCTTAGTTTTTTTGATGTTGATCTTCAGACCATTTTTGACGCTCTCCTCTTTTCACCCTCAAGAGGTTCTTTAATTCCTCCTCACCTTCTGCCATCCGAGTTCTATATCCAGTTCCAACTGTTGCTTCCTGTCCCACATATAGATTTCGCAGGAGATAGATAAGGTGGTCAGGCACTCCCATTTCTTTAAGAACTTGCTATAGTTTGTTGTGGCCCACACAGTCAAAGGCTTTTGCATAGTCAATGAAGCAGAAGTAGATGTTCTTCTGGAACTCTGGCTTTCTCCATAATCCAGCACATGTTAGCAATTTGGTCTCTAGTTCCTCTGCCCCTTCGGAATCCAGCTTGTACTTCTGGGAGTTCTCGGTCCACATGCTACTGAAGCCTACCTTGTAGGATTTTCAGCATAACCTTGCTAGCATGTGAAATAAGTGCAATTATACGGTAGTTGGAGCATTTTTTGGCACTGCCCTTCTTTGGGATTAGGATGTAGACTGATCTTTTCCAAATCTCTGGCCACTGCTGAGTTTTCCAAACTTGCTGGCATATTGAATGTAGCACCTTAACAGTGTCATCTTTTAAGATTTTAAATAGTTTGACCGGAATGCCATCACCTCCACTGGCCTTGTTGTTAGCCATGCTTTCTAAGGCCCACTTGACTTCACTCTCCAGGATGTCTGGCTCAAGAAATGATACATATACAGAAATACAATAGAACATCCTACCTTCACAAGTGTTAAGTTTCAATATGGCAACTGTCCTTTGCAGTTACCCAGGTGGTGAGGCTAGGAGTACTGTTATATTAAAACATAAAAGCAGTACACAGCGGTAATAACATCTAATTAATGTTCTTTGACAAGCTATCCTTAATAGTTCTAATGTAATGAACTAAATTACTTGTAGGTAGGCCATCCTTTGGACAGACACTGAATGTGTACAAAAGACAGATAGTACCTAGATTTGGTCCAGGTATAATGTAATGCATCTTTATTACTTTCCTATTATTTTAGAAATGTTTCTGCAGTTTTTTACAGTGACACATGTTGGATGTGTGCTAGGGTGTACAAAGCACTGGATACATTACCATACAAAAGGCAAGTCTGACATTCAGCATATGAATCTCGTACAATTAATGTTACTCTTCATAACCCTCATTTATTTTAATGGGGCTGTGCAAGAAAAAATTCGCAGTGGTATCTGTAGTTAAAAAGAAGATGAGAAACTATTCTATCAGCATCGTTTTTCATAAACCTTCACATTTCTTTCTTTCATGAACTCAAAACTAAGACAAATCAGGCTGAAATGAAACACAGCCAAAGATAATGGTTTGGATCCAGGGAAGTCTTTATTTCTGCTTTTGAAAGGCAGCCCTCCTAAATTCCTCCAGCATTCCAGTTCTGCATCTGCCCCCTTTTCTAGATGCAGCCTAATGTGTTAAGCTTAGAAAAAATGAGACCATGGTGTTAAATACAAAGGGGGAGTAGAAGTACTCAAAAGGCCTAACTGTAAAAGAGAAATTATATTTTAATGGCATATGGGACAAATACAGAGCATGTCTCTTAGTATTCTGACCATTGCACAATCCTCAAATTTTATTAATATTGTTAGGGATCCAAGCATTATCTGTTTATAAACTCACAGTATTTCTAACTAATGTTAAGAAAATCAACAAGAGGGTTGTGTGAAATAACGACTTTTTGCAATATTGCATAATTTCCTGAAGACTATATCTGGATACAGTATCTAGAATTTAAGTGCATTTGTGCAGTGTAGTTAATAAGTAAAATAGACCATGCCTTCTCTTCCTTTTGGTGTAGAATCAGTTGATATTCATGAAGTCATTGCAGACTATGTTTGCTCTCAATATTTACTAGTTTTGTCCTCTTTCTCAAAGTGAGAAAAAGATATTTGAAAAAAAGATATATTTCCCCCTGCAAAATAACCCAATGCTCAAATAGGGACCTTTGAAGGGAATGGGATTCTGCCTCGGCAATTTATTTCCACTAACTAATTGTGGTCTCATTTTCCTTCAAGTGCTAGTTCTTTTTATTTATTGTATAAGACATGAGGAGATATTATCAAGTTCATGAAGGGAATAATGCAGCTAACATCAGAGTAAGACATAGATGGGTGATTGTGTGGGATTATGACACTGAGTTAAACATTAAGGTAAAGGTAAAGGTTCCCCTTGACATTTAGTCCAGTCATACCTGACTCTAGGGCTCATCTCTGTTTCCAAGCCATAGAGCTAGCGTTTGTCGAAAAACAGTTTCTGTGGTCACGTGGCCAGCGCAACTAGACACAGAATGCTGTTACCTTCCCACCAAGGTGGTACCTATTTATCTACTCACATTTTTACATGCTTTCAAACTGCTAGGTTGGCAGGAGCTGGGACAAGTGACGGAAGCTCACTCCGTCGCATGGATTCGATCTTACAACTGCTGGTCTTCTGACCTTGCAGCACAGAGGCTTCTGCAGTTTAACCCGCAGCGCCACCACGTCCCTATAAACATTAAAGTATATGATTAGCTGAGCAATGTGAGTCCTTTATCTCCCCTATTCAGTTTTTTCCATTCTGTTTACTCCCTGTTTGAGTGTTGTTTTTTTAATCTTTGTCATCTATTATGGAATTTACAGCATATCATAGAAATGAAGAACCTTTGTTTCTCCATATATTGTCCCTGGCCATTGGCCATGCCGCCTGGGACCGATAGTAACCTGGAGTCAAACAACATTTGGAAGGGACCCCAGGTTATCCATTCACTAACTGTGTAACAAACTGGTACAGAAGAGCTGGTACTGGTGCATTTTTCATCTTTTCACTTTTCTTAAAATATTTCTCTTATTCATCATAAGCTGTTTATTTTCTTTTGTTTTCTTTGTGTTGTGAGAGTAGAGGGCTTTTATGCTTTAAATCCATTAGAGTATTATGATTTTCTTTTTAATTTTGTAAAAGCAAAAGCAAAATGTGCTGCTTATATACTGCCCCACAGCACTTTAAGCACTCTCTGGGCAGTTTACAAGTAATTATGCAGGCTTCACATTGCCCCCCACCCAGTGAGCTAAGTACTCATTTTACCGACCTCGGAAGGGTAGAAGGCTGAGTCAACCTTGAGCCATCTACCTGGGATTTGAACCCCAGGTCGTGAGCACGGTTTTGGCTGCAGTACAGCAGTTTAACCACTGTGCCACGAGGTAGTAGTATTCCATATAAAAACAGTTTACTTTTTACATACATTTCATGGTGAGCAAAGCTTAACAATTTGAGTGAACTTTCACTAACAGCCTGTTTATATAATTTACTTGAATTCTGTAGACAGATGTGCTTCTGTACTTTTAAGGAACACGATCTAAGAACTTTTAAACAGTTTGACAGAACAGTAAACCAGTGTTAATAATGTAATCAGACAGTGAGAAAATATTGTGTCTGTTTGCACTGGGAATGGTTGCTTTGCCAGGAGCAATGTCCCTTAAAGTGACCCTTCCATCCATCAGAGAATTGTCCAGAAATTCATTCCAGCTCCCGAAAATAGTAGCTTTACCACTGGTCTGCTTATGGATTGGGGTCATACTGGAGCTCTATTGCTTGCGTGCCATGTGATTACTGGAAAACAGTTCACACTGGGCCATGACGCAAGTGGTCCAAAATAGGCATCCTAAGTGTTGCTCAAATTGGGTGGAACCAATTCAGTGTTACTGTACAGTATCTGTGTATTACATAAGGAGCCATTTTCAAAACTGATATTAAAAAGAATTAGCCAATTACAAAGGTGTAAAAAAGATTAAAAAAAACTTTTTCTACAGCAATTGAAAGGAAAGTCATATGACTATTAATGAGATTGACAATTCTAGTGTTATTCAGCGTTGAGGCAATTTAATGAATCTATCTGTGGTACACACATACAGTAGAAGGCTAGCTGCACTTACACTTTTCAAGAAACATATAGGTTCTATGAGGGACAAGAGGGACTAGGAAAGCCATGTTGTAAATATTAGCTCTTTTGTCATGCTTGTGGGCTTTTAGATTTGTAGAAGTTAATTTGAAATTTCTGGCTACAGGTACATTTGGAGAACATGTTATTTTTTAAATCATAATGAAAAATGGTATGTTAAATCTTGAAGAGGGATTAATGTAAAATTATGGCAATCAGAAGGAAAGCAATTATTTGAACTCTAGTGGAATGTAATATTGCTGAAAGCAATATTAGATTTGAAGGGAGTGGTTGGGAAAAGGCTGGTAGCAGATGTTGGCTGTTATGCTTTGTAATTGAAATTTCCTGAGCATCTGAACCAAGTCTATGACCTTATTGAAAAGAATTAGTGATTTCAATCATATTCACCTAATCAAGCCTTTTTGAAGGAACCATATCTTCTATGTATGCAGGATGTTTCAGTTGGCTTCTATTCCCCCTCACACAGATATTTCCACACAATGGTTTAGCATAAACAGTTTGCTAATATTCTTTAATCTCATTAAATGAAGCATGGCAATTTATAGGAGGGAGGTCACTGGGAAAGAAATAACGATGGAAAGTTCTGAATACCAGTCTGCTTAGGTGAATGGTTGTTCTATATGTTTCTCTGATCTAAGGAATAAAAAAGTATTTTGAGATTATAAATGGCTATGGCTTCTAAGCAGATTCTTACAGATACATTCAGATGGAAATACTCATCTTGATAGTCTCCTATGTGAAATGTTGCAAGTCTGATTTTATAGAATTAATTTAACTCTGTATGCATGTGAGACTCGCCTGCCATGGAGACAGCTTCTCTTTAAAGAATAAAGAATGTAAAAGCAAGATTTTTAAACTGTGATTTATGGGCTAATGAAGGTTTGAGTGCACACTCCATCTATAGAAACAGAAGAAAATTAAAGCATTTTCTAGAATAGCTTAACATGAAACCATCAATTACATTTTTGTGTTTTTGTTTTGTTTTGCTACCCAATACAGCTGTTCTGAGGAAACAGTGTAAAATGGCTGACAGGGTTTGGATAAACCTGAAATTGTTAAATGCAGTTTGTACCAGCAGTAAGTATTTGTAAGGACCAGAACTAGAGAGAAGCCAAGCAGAAAGCATGAACAGCTGAGTAAGAATTTACCAGAACATACCAGGATTGGTATATAACTGGGAGACCTAGAATACAACAGTGTGGGTTGTTGTGTGTTATTGTCATTGTGAAGTGCTGTAGCCGTGCCTGAGAGTTCAGAGGAAGCAGTACCTACGTGCTTGGAGAGTGGAACTCTGGCAGAATGGACTGATATATGGTATATGACTATTTACTGGACTATGACACTGATTTAAGGCTCTGTGACTGTGAAACTGTCGTGTATAGAACAAGGACTGAAGCTATAAATATCTGTAAATATTCTGCATATAAACCAAGTATTTCTGCTACAAGAGTGTTTGCTGACTGTGTCTGCACTACACTGGGAACTCTGCCGGTTATCACCACCTGGGAAAAATCCTGGTAAAATTCCGCTAACTCTGTCGAGGGCAAAGGGAAATAATTCTGCTAACAGGTAAGCATTGTTAGGACTACACAGTTTTTGTGCCATTCAGAGAAGTTAGTCAGTATTAAAAGACTCTTCGGGGATTATTACCTTGAAATAATTTAAGTGACTTCTTACAAATCTCCCTGTAGTAATTTGTTACTATTAATGTTGCAAATAATTTCAAATAACCTTTTAATTTTTTTTATTCTTAGAATGGCTGAGAACAGCATAAAACTTAAAATGTCTAAAACTACAATAGCATCATCCTGGACAATACAAATGTAACATTGTAAACTAAGCAGCTTAGGCCTCATTATCATGTGGATGGAAGACCACTTGTTAACATCAGGCATCTCCAGATAATGCTAGGATAAAGCATCCTGCCTGAAAGCCCTGGAGAGCTGCTTCCAGTCAAAGCTGTCATTATTGGACTAGATCAGTGGTTCCCAACCTTATTCAAGTTGTGATCCCCTTTCATAATCATCAAGCAACCTGCGACTCCCCTACACCATTTTTTGCATAAAAAGGCATTTTTAATAGGATACGTGCATCCCTTCTCAGAAAGCAGAGGCTTCTTTCTCCCACAAAGGGCCTGTTTCTCATACATGCACATACATGCTAACTTTAATATTCCACTCTGAAAGGGCAAGGCAAACATTATATAACAAGGGCTACAACATATATAAGGTGACCTGTGACACACACACACACACACCGAAAACACTTAGCAGTCCCCTTGGTAGTCACAACCCTCAGGCTGGAAAACACTGGGATAGATGGACTAATGGTTTTCAGGAAAGTAAGTCCGTTTTTCCTGCACCTAAAGAATTAATATTGTTTCCTGTTCTTTGCATCCTCAGCATTAATTATTTTGTTTGAAACAGACAGTAAAGTTGTGTTGGAGAGAGTATAGAGGAAAGTGAATTTAAATTAATACTTTGCCTTTCAAGTATGTGGTAGAAACTGTAAGAATAGAACACAGTGGTCTGCAAATAATGAGCAAAAAAAACAGCAGCGAAGGTTTATGGTACGATAAAGGTTGAAAATTCATAAAGTAATGAAAAATGTCAAGCTAAGCTTGTTTGTTAGGATGATTCCATTACTTTTAATTTAAATAGCAATAGGTAGGGAATGTGAGCCACAGAAAGTTTTGTTAAGGAACGCTTGTGCTCGTCCCATTGTCACAAACCACATACCAGCTTTGACATGGCAATTTTTAAAAAATAAGTGTTAGTTTTGCTCAAGTCTGGCAGTGGAGGAGATTAAAATGGCAAGTGGTGTATTAGGTTTCTGAATGTATTGCAGCCTAAGCCCAAACTCCAATGAAGATTGCATTTATCCAGCTCCTAATGGATTCATTGGCACAATTCTGAGAGCCCACCATTACTACTTAAACAATAGTGAAAGTGTTGATGGAAAGTCTTCTCTCCGAGTACTCCAAGGGCCCCTGACTGCTTAAAAGGCAGAGTCCCAGGCACTGAAAGCCTTGGGAAGTGTTCTGCTGAGCACAAATGAACAAAAGGTAGATCTCCAAATATTTTGGAATTCAGTTCTCACAATTTCCGACCATTTGGCCATCAGATAGGACCTGTTGGAAGTCTAAACATATAGAGATCTATTATGTGACCACTCAAACTTAGAACCCTGTGACACATTAATTTTAAGCATTTGAGTTGCCTGCAGAACTATATTTCCCAGAGTTCAAGATGCCAAACTTTAATCAAAATGATTTCTGTGTGTTTCCCTACTTTCACAGTCTTTAGCACTACCAGAGAGCCACTTGCTGCACGAAAAAGGGGTACTGAGACATGACTGAAGTACTAATAGCTGTTAGGTGCATGCATAAAGTTTCTGGGCTCATGAAATACTTGTGGAGAGGCCTGCTCAGTAACAGGATACAAATTTCAGAACTGCCATGGAAAACATCAAATTTTATTTATGTGGGAGGAGGAAATTACTCCTAATGCCGTATGTTCTAATTTCAACTGAGGAAAATTCATGCTTGCAAATATGTTGTGGAAATGTGAAAGTCAGAATTTCACAAACATTTATATCATACATGGCCAATCATCCTTGAGCAGAGATCAGGTACCCAGAATACCCAGCTGATTATGCTGTCTGTGAAATAGTATTCTGTATTGTACATGCACACTTTAACTTATCAATGTAGGATTTTGTATATGTGTTTGAAAGCATATTGTTTCCAGATCTTTTTTTCTCATCATGTTTTGTCAAGCTGAGAGTGCTTAAAGAAATATTATATAAAACTAGACTACTGGCCTAAACAACCAGCCTAATCTCGCCTTGATCTCCACCTCTCTCACTTGATTGATCAGAATAATTTGTAGCTATTTCATGCAGAGCTTGAATCCCAGTGGTGAAGTATCAGTGAATAATCCATTTAGCCACAATATTCTCCTGGAGGAATCCTAATAGCCATTGTATTCTCTATTCCCGTACCATAACATTAGTAAACTTATACTGTGTGAAATATATTATTTCCGTAAGTGCTCAGAAGGTGCCATGACAATTTATTGGTGCTGAAATAAAAGCCCAAGAACTGCTAAACATTTTCTTTCATTTGTAGATAGAACAATGCTTTACTACCAATTTCATTTCTGGACCAAACCATCCTGTCTGTCCAGCAAAATGCTATCAGTGGGGAAATGAATACAGTACTGACGGCCTATACGGTATCAGGGATGGAATACCCAAGGCACAAAAGAGGCTCTTGTTTCACTTTTTATTTTTTTAATCAGTTGCCCTAAGAGAGGCTCTTAAACCCAAATGATTTGTATTAATGAAAGGGGAGTACAGAAATGTTTCGTGATATTCCATGTTTCCCGCTTTCATGGAACATTTCTTTCATCCTTTGTATACCAAATCGCCTATGACATTTTTCATTAAACAGCATTGTGAAGAGATGTTCAGCAGCCTGTCAGAAAGTCTGTGGATAGCAGAAATGTTGAATCTATAAAAGGGCCTGGAACCCATGAGGAGTACTCTTTATGCTTCAGTCATCATGGATTACTGTGCCTCATGGGTTCCTGGTGCCCTCCTCCCAGGGACAGTACTACTGTACTATGAATTTAATGAAGCTGAAGCTTCAGGGGTCCTAATCCTGGAGTAGCCCCAGAATCCACTTTAGTCCACATTTTATGTGCTGATCTGTCATGGAAAATATCCCACTGAAGAGGATAACAGTGGTTACCCAGATCTTGTTGCCGGTTGCGAAGGGGAACCGATAACATTTCAAGCTTCAGGGCCCCAAAAATGTAAGTCTGCCACTACCTCCTCCATTTGTTTTGCTGCTTTTTTGCCCACAGCCTGCTGTGCCTCCATCTTAGAGCCTTTCCTTAAAAAAAAAACGCAATAAATTTCCCCTTGATTTTTGTGTTGGGCATTTCCCCCCATTTCTTTTGCTTATTTTTGGTGCTGCCTGGCTTGCCTGCTGCCGCCTTCTGGTCTCAAAGAAGAGGTATCATGGTAGTGGTGGAGATATAGCTTTCCATATTCTGTTTAAGGTGTATATTTTGGTGGACTTTGAGGGACTGGTTTGTAGCTGTTTGCCTATTTTTAAGGGGCATTTTCATGTTATGCTCAGATTGGAAAGCACTACTGAATAAATACTGTTGGAAAGATCGGCAAATGAATAGCTGATAGTTCTGCAATCTGGCACATTGACCGTACGCAATTGTAATTAAGCTCTGGGATTTTTTGGATGTTTTCAAATGAAGGGCTCCTTGTGCTAGCATTAAAAGGTCACTGTGCAGCTATTTCAAGTTTTTCCAAACCCAACAAGCTTTTTCATAGTAAGGTAAATAATAGAAACAGTGTTGGGGAAGACGGTTGCAAGTGTAGGAGAATGGTATCTGAAGCCTCTGCAAAATTCAGCGACGGGGGTGTGGTGATGGCTTGATAACATCTGAGTTGACATGTATAGGATTTCATTTTTAATAAAGCAGAAGATAGAAATACAGTATAATAGCCTCTTTAGTTTGTATGAAAATGCCAGTGAAAAATTAATAACTAAATGACCAGATATAGTTTAAAAATGCACCAAAATTAGCACATGAATTATTGGACCACTCAGCATTTAATTAGATTTTAGAATTCATTTCTGCAATTTGTTGTAATTGTCAGTATAGCTCTCAAAAATAATCAGATAATTACATGAAGGTCAGGTTTGTTGGTGGTTATGTAGCTATGATATCCAAAGGGCAACTTTCATGGTATGCCTCATTACCAGATTCACTGCAGAGGATGGATACTATTATGATACGTTCATTTAAGTTCCCCTTAAGTCACGGTTGGCTAAGTATTGATAAATAGCAAAGGGTGATCTATTAATCTTAAATCTGTAGACCAATAGTTGTTGTTTTAGTTCATTTAAATTATGATTTTGTAAAATATTTCTAATATTGTAAAGTTCCACAACCGAGAAAATATTAGATGTCTCATTTGAAGAATGATGCATCTATCCAAATTGTTATTTATTTAAAATACATTAAATATGCCTTTCAAGAAATGGCTAAGCAATACTGAAGGAAGTAGCCCTTACAATCACTCACGTTTTATAGGTGCTTTTAAAAAAAAGAGAAAAAAGTTCAGTTAATGCTATGTTAACAAAGAGTAATCAATATTCAATTATTGCTTTGTTAATTAGCAGGCTATTTTTATATAAATAGCATTGGTTATGTATTCGGGTGCTTCCTGCTTTGGATACTTGGCCTTTAGTGAGTCTCACAATAGGCAGAAGCAACTTGACTCATTTTAATACAATTGTTCCTTTAGTTATTATTTGAGTAGTTAAAATTAAGTGAAGAAGTTGTTCATGGGTTTGCTAATGGTGGTGAAAAGGTAGTTTTAGACATGCCTCGAGTAGTATTGTTATATTCAATAGATAGAGCTACTTGATTCATGTTCCAGTAGGATCCTCACTTTTTCACCCTATGATCAATTTTTTCAGAAGTGATTTGCATGTACTGTTGGAAAAGGGAAAGTCAACTCTAGCAATCTATTCGGTGTGCAAAATTAGTTGTGTAGTTGGATCCTAACATTGATATTTTACTAGCTAATGAGTGTCACATGATTAGGCTCATGCTAAACTCAAGAAGCAACTTATTTCCTTCTTCAGCAACAGTTGGGACTTGATGGCTCTAGGGAATTCCATCTACTTCTACAGTTCTGCGGTTTTATGACAACTGTTACATGGTTGTTGTGGGTTTTTCAGGCTCTTTGGCCATGTTCTGAAGGTTGTTCTTCCTAACGTTTCGCCAGTCTCTGTGGCCGGCATCTTCAGAGGACAGCGCTCTGTGCTCTGGTGTAGTTGGCTTTGGAAGTGCAGTATTTATGGCTGTGAGATAGGTATTTGTCTTTTTCTGTAGATGGGTGATTAGTGTGCACTGGTGTGGGTGTATTGTTGTGCTAAGGAGAAGAGATTATCTGTTCCTGTGGTTGATGGGTATCATTAGCTGGTCTTTTGTGTGTAGTGATCCCCTGTCCTTGTGGCTGGGTAGAGTTCGTTGACCATTTGCATGCTGTATTTTTGAGAGCTGGGAGCCAAGTTTTGTTGAGCTTCACACTTTCCTCTTTTTTGTTGAAGTTTTGCTGGTGCTTGTGGATTTCAATGGCTTCCCTGTGCAGTCTGACGTAATGATTGCTGGTGTTGTCCAGTATTTCAGTATTTTGGAATAGCATTTCATGTCCAGTTTGTTTCAGGGCATGTTCAGCTACTGCAGATTTTTCTGGCCACAGAGACTGATGAAACATTAGGAAGAACAACCTTCAGAACACAGCCAAAGAGCCCGAAAAACCCACAACAACCATTAGATCCCGGCTGTGAAAGCCTTCGCGAATATAAACTGTTACATGGTTGGCATGGGGAGCGTTAGAAGACAAGGAGCTTGTACAAGAGATTGAATTATAGGCTGACATCCTATACAGGCTTACATAAGAGTAAATATCAGCAAGTTGTTGTTGTTTAATTGTTAAGTCATGTCCGACTCTTTGTGACCCCATGGACCAGAGCACGACAGGCCCTCCTGTCTGTCTATCTCTATAATCCAGCGCATGTACTTAACGATAGTGCTTAAAATTGAAAAGAAACTCATTTCACTGTGCAAGTACTCATTTCACACCTCCCAAGATTAGCAATGGGGCAAAATGGATCTTGAGCTAGAAATCCAGACTTGCAACATGGCTCAGTAGAGCAAAATGCACACAAGCCATGAGTAATGAATAATGTGCACATTTAAAAATGATATAGGTGAAAAATGCTGACAAACATGCTGTATTCAACAGGAAAAAAATTAAAATTTATACATAAAAATGTTTAATAAATGTTTAGTAAATGTTTACGTGTACCAAAATATGCACAAATTTCCATACAACAAAGGATCTCATAGAACTTTAAATATTAACATTTGTCTTCACTTGGGGAGAGGCATATACTCTCATGTACAATAGTCTGTTTCATCAGATCCCTGTGGACTTGATTCCAGGAATGTTAATGCAAAATAAATGTGGTTAGACATTAAGGTGCCATTAGAATTAGAGATGGGGGTGTTTGTATACAAATACAAATTTGTATATTCATATTTTTATATTTGTATATTTTAGTATTTTTGTATATTTTCATATTTTTATATATTCAGGGATATTCATATACAAATATGAGTGTCCCCATGCAGCTGGACTTAATGTGGGTCTGGCCCCTGGGGCCGGACTGTCCACTCATGTGTCTGCCAGCAGCAGCAGTCTTGCTCATCCTTCCAGTTACTCCTGGATCACCACTCTCTTCCCACTGGGCTAGCCACTTCAGGCAGAGAGAATATGAGTCTCTCAGCACGGCTGCCTAGTGTCCAGCCGAGCGGGAAGAGAGAGGGGCTCCAGGTGTGACTGGAAGGATGAGTGAGGCTGCTGCTGCCGCCAGACACATGAGTGGACAGTCCAGCCCCAGGAGCCAGAGCCTTGTTAAGTCCAGCTGTGTGGGGATATTCATATTCGTATACGAATACCCACATCTCTAATTAGAATCTTTGCTGGAATGCCCAGTGTGTTGTAGTGGACAGTAGACTCAAGAGACTTTGGCTGAAATCCCCACTCAGCCATGGAAATTCAGTGGGGCATGAAAGGCGGCACTGGTAAAACTACTCCTTAGTATCTCACTTACCTTGAAAACCTGGTTAAGGTAGCTGGAAGCTGGGTGTGACTTAACACATAAAGCACACAGAATCTTTGCTGATGTTTTTTATGTTCTTGGTGTGCATATAAAAACATCTGGAAATACAATGTTGTTCCAGCATGCCTAGAGTGGTAAACTAGACAATGGCCATGGTGAACATCCTTCTTTCTTAGTGGACGGCTCTGTTTACAGTAAAGGTAAAGGTAAAGGTTCCCATGACATTTTCAGTCCAGTTGTGTCCGACTCTAGGGGGTGGTGTTCATCCCATTTTCAAGCCGTAGAGCCAGCGCTTGTCCGAAGACAGTTTTGTTGTTACGTGGCCAGCATGACTAGGGAATGCCGTTTTACCTTCCCACCGTGGTGGTACCTATTTATCTACTCACATTTGCATGCTTTCAAACTGCTAGGTTGGTGAGCAGCTGGGACAAAGTGACGGGCGCTCACTCCGTCGCATGGATTCGATCTTACGACTGCTGGTCTTCTGACCCTACAGCTCAGGCTTTTGCGGTTTAGCCCACAGCGCCACCACATCCCTCACTCAGTTTACAGTAGGAGTCCATAATTAACATCCATAAAGGATGTACAGCTCAGACTGAATGTTCATGAAAGCCTAGAGAATTGCATATTCTCTTACTGTTTGAGATGTTGCCAGAATGAGTGACATTAATAAAATAAAATAAAACTGCTAAAATCAGAACATGGTGTTAATCTGTTGAAAAAATAATTATGTAGGGCAATGAAATATTGAATCAAACAGTATTGATAGATGGATTTTGGCCTGTTAAAATCTCATTTTACATCCCACAGATAATATTGTAGATGGAAACATACTGTATCAGAATATATTTGCCAAAGCTTTCACGGCCGGGATCTAATGGTTGTTGTGGGTTTTTTGGGCTCTTTGGCTGTGTTCTGAAGGTTGTTCTTCCTAACATTTCGCCAGTCTCTGTGGCCGGCATCTTCAGAGGGCAGCACTCTGAAGGTCTGGCCTCTGGAGGGCCAAAGTGCTGTCCTCTGAAGATGCCGGCCACAGAGACTGGCAAAACGTTAGGAAGAACAACCTTCAGGACACGGCCAAAGAGCCCGAAAAACCCACAACAACCATTGTATCAGAATACTTCTCACCTGTGAAAATTTGTAATTTTAAAGTTTTTGTAAACACTCTTGAGAAGAATTCTGTGGGCAAAGTACCAGATTCTTATATGGCCCATTCTGCTGCCAGACAGCCTGAATTAGTAGTCAAGAATTTTTGCCTGTAGTGTTAATATTGTATTTACTCATGTTCATAGAACAGCACGTCTCAGTAGCAGAGTTGGAGAAACACCAGTTCCTTTTGCCCACCTTTACCTTTCTGCCTTCTTCCTACTATAGATGCATCTGGCTTTCTTCTTTATTATAGACCTGTCTTTGTTCTCTGATCTGTGTTAATAAAAACTTTTTCCGCTATTGCTTTGTAGTTTCAACATACTGAGCATGAATTAAGCTCAGTCCTGCTCATTATTCTTCTTTGTTATTATGGGTTCTGTCACTTTTTTGTTTTTTAAAAAAATCTATGCATGCATTCTCTTTTTGTTAGAGAGTACATGCGGGAGAAAAGAAAGAGCTGTTAGGTGAAGGTGAACTGGCAGATGAAAGGACCACTTTTACTCATCAGAAAGCTACCCATGTGTGACCCACAGGAGCTTCAGCACATTTTCAAACAGCTTTTTTCACATGGATATCCCCAGTTTGTGCAGAGCTAAACTCTTCTACATTCTCTTCATTTGGTGTGTAATTTTCCCCCAGTGTGATTTAGCTGGGCAACACTTAATTAAACACCATTTCCTTTTTTTTTTTTTTACGCTTCATGTATTATTATGCATCTCCCTTCAAGAGGTAATTTCTGTGCTGTTTATTGAAGCTGTGAATTTAATAATTTCAACCCCATGCTATTGGATTCTAGCTTTAATGAGATGTATTGACATGTCCTATGAACAGATTTTGCTCTGCTTCTCCTCCACCCACTGAATAACCATCTTGTTCCTTTAGTGACTGTGGAGAAGCAATGATGTGAAGGCTTCCTAGAATTTTTTAAAGAAAACTTCTTATTGTATATAGCAGGATTACTCCAAGTATTCTGTTCTTTTCATGATCAGTCACCGTAGCTACATAGACAATAAGGCTAGTGTATTAAAAACGGTTTTGCAGGAAGTGAGGGGACATTAAATACACAACATGTTCTTAGGCATATTATATTTTGATCTACCAAAATACTTAGAGGTGAAGACAGAAAGAGGTGATGGATGAGAAGCAAGGGTTTTATCTGACAGTATCTAGTGCAATCTTTACCAGCCTGGTGGTGCTCCCATCATCACAACCCAGAATGACTCCTGTTTGGAAAAAAGAGTGTTGCAGTATATATCTCCAAGAGTGCCAATTATTTGTGGGTTCAAAGTATGCTATTTTCTTAAACTCTGAGACGTTTCACTAGAATACAACATTGAATCAGTTTGTTACCAAGTACTTGTGAAAACTTGTACTGTATCTAATATTCTTTTCCAAAGAACAACTTTCTATGCTTTACATAAGAGGAGCACACCTTAACCACTATACCTGGTATTTCTTAAAAGTAGAGTTGCTGTGTGTCCGAATTTCTCAGGACAGTAGTTGTGGTGGAATGCCCAAGTCACGCCTGTCCATCATATGGAGCTCTAGGGCAGGAGCCTATGGCAGGACAGGAGGGGCGGAGTCAAGAAAACAGTTGGAAACTGGGGGGATTTAGAGAAAAGGGTTTCGAAGGGTTAAGACAGAGGTGAAAAGTTGTATGTTAGAGAATAGATAAGAGATGAAAGTAATGGAAAATAGATAGACAGTCATAAGATATTGTTGCAGTGGTTAACGTGAATGAATACAAACAAGCAAATGTGTAATCCTGAACAATACAAGAACATCTATGACTTTACTTCTGTGACTTACCAATCAAACAATAAATAAGCCTGTTATATTTGGCAGCCTGGGTCTAAGAAACTTATTTGGTACAGTGTGGATAAAGATCCACTGGTGGCAGCAGGTAAAGGGAGTAAATAGTACATCGTGTCCCAAGGTGGACCTGTGTTTGAGGGAAAACAAACAGGGGACACTTGGGGAATGTGACAGTCATCTTCAGGTTTGTTTACCCTAGGATCCAACTTCACCCCAACCTAAATAAATAACCGATTTTTATTTATGCATTGTAAATATTTCTCTCTCTTTTTTTGTCTCCCTCTCCCTGTCTCTCCCCCTCCTCACGTGCTTTTCACTATATAGTCTTAATCTGCCCTGCCCTTTGGTATATTCATCATATACAGAATGTCTTGTATTTTTTTTGTTTGTCATCCTGTAGTAGTGAGATCGTAGACCTTAGAATCTTAGAAGGACATTGCTGGAACATACCATGTTTCCTCAAATATAAGACAAGGTCTTATATTGTTGCTCCAAAAAATGCATTAGGGCTTATTTTCATGGGATGTCTTTTTTTCATATACAACCATCTATATTTATTCAGATACAGTTAATTCATCTTCTGGTTGCTGGTGGAGAGAGGAGTTTCACTTAACTGGGGCTTATTTTTGGAGCAGGGGCTATATTACGAGCATCCTGAAAAATCATACTAGGTCTTATTTTCAGGGAATCGGGGTAATTGAGTCCAGCCCCTGTCAAGGAGGCACAGTGTGGAATTGAACTCTCAACTTCTGGCACCACAGCCAGATACCTAAGACACTGAGCTATCTCACTTTTCGTGCTCTTCTGGTATGCAGTGTGACAGTAAATCTGTTTTTAGTGTGCCTTATTCTAGGTTTCCCTTTAGGGCAAGGAGAAGGCTAAGTGCCTAGGACCCATATTATGCCAGCATGTGCTTGCTTGTTTTATTTTTTGCTGCATCCATTTATTTTCACCATTCTCACTAAGCTTTATATCATACAAATAGCTTTAGTTCTCAACCAATCTTTGAATCTCATTACTGTGAGACCTTTCACCAAGCATTCAGATTTACCCAAAGTCAAATAGCTTTCCATAGCCAAATATATGATGAATCAGACATAGGGAGGGGCATAATATAACTGCCCCACAAACCTGACTTACTGTACCTCTACACACATAATGTTTGTACTGTTGTACAGAAGAGGGAAGCATGTATACAATGTCTTCTGATCCAAACCATATCATTTTAATAGACTATAATCTGTTTTCAAGGAGACATAGACATGACTTAAAATAGCTTCAAAAAAAAAAAAGCTTAAAACTAACTCTACCATATTGCAATAGCCATCTCTGCCTCCAAACCTGATTAATAGATCAGGCTGACCCTTTGTTTAATGCTTCTTCTGAAGCTGTACTATGATGATAATCTGAAACAGTAATACTAATGCCTGTGGTCATGTCCATTTTCTCCGTATAGTTGCACAAAAAGATTGGCAAATTGCCTTAGGTAAGAAGGATTGGCAAAGCAACCTCCAAAGTTGTAATAGGAAAACTGTTGATTTGCGTACGGTATTTCTGATAAATTGTCACTGTCAAGTTCAGCATGTTTTGTGTTCTTTTTACTGTCTATTATTGTCACAATGCTACAAAAGTAAAACTTACCATGCAGTCATCATGTGCAGTTTTAAAGATTGGTGGTTTGAAACTAGATCCCTGTACAACTTGATTCCCCCCCCCATTATTTTCTAGATAGTATACAGTCAGAACAGAAATAAGCATAGTTCTTGCAAGTCCTTGTTTTTGAGATGGTGGTAGTATATGCTATATCACATCAGTCAGGGATATGCACTGGCCCCCTGACTTAGTTTGTGCCTGAATAAGGATGCAAAAACAGTATTGATTTAGTCCATGTTTATACATTGTCGGAAGACAGTGCATATGCCCAGTATGAAGTACTATTCATTCTTTTTTTCTGTATAGATATATAACCAGTTACAGAGCTCAGTATATGTGGATGTATGCATGTGTCCACACATACCACTGCCTTAAAAATGTCGTGGCCATTTATTTACAAGATTTTTTTTCAGTGTCGATGGTATGTTATCTAGACAGGAAAAAATATTCTTCTGCATGTCATGAACATTTGCGTAATACATCGTGAACAACAAATCTTTACCCGGTAGCCAGAGGGGAAGCACTTTTTATTTTATTTTAGAAGTGCAGCCAAGCTGTTCATTTACTACCTTCTTCCATTTTAATTTATAGAATGAATGTGATCAAAATCAGTTGGTCCTTCCCCTTTGCTTACCATTTCCTTTGTACTGCTTAATATTGGACATATTAGAGGAACATTTTGCGCAAAGATGAACATGATAAAAGACAAAAATGGGAGGGACCTAACAGAAGCAGAAGACGTCAAGAAGAGGTGGCAAGAATACACGGAGGAATTATATCAGAAAGATGTGGATATCCCGGACAACCCAGACAATGTAGTTGCTGACCTTGAGCCAGACATCCTGGAGAGCGAAGTCAAGTGGGCCTTAGAAAGCCTGGCTAACAACAAGGCCAGTGGAGGTGATGGCATTCCAGTTGAACTATTTAAAATCTTGAAAGATGATGCTGTTAAGGTGCTACATTCAATATGCCAGCAAGTTTGGAAAACTCAACAGTGGCCAGAGGATTGGAAAAGATCAGTCTACATCCCAATCCCAAAGAAAGGCAGTGCCAAAGAATGCTCCAGCTACCGTACAATTGCACTCATTTCGCACGCTAGCAAGGTTATGCTCAAAATCCTACAAGGTAGGCTTCAGCAGTATGTGGACCGAGAACTCCCAGAAGTACAAGCTGGATTCCGAAGAGGCAGAGGAACTCGAGACCAAATTGCTAACTTGCGCTGGATTATGGAGAAAGCCAGAGAGTTCCAGAAAAATATCTACTTCTGCTTCATTGACTATGCGAAAGCCTTTGACTGTGTGGACCACAGCAAACTATGGCAACTTCTTAAAGAAATGGGAGTGCCTGACCACTTTATCTGTCTCCTGAGAAACCTATATGTGGGACAGGAAGCAACAGTTAGAACTGGTCATGGAACAACTGAGTGGTTCAAAATTGGGAAAGGAGTACGGCAAGGCTGTATATTGTCCCCCAGCTTATTTAACTTATATGCAGAATACATCATGCGGAAGGCTGGACTGGAAGAAACCCAAGCCGGAATTAAGATTGCTGGAAGAAATATCAACAACCTCCGATATGCAGATGATACCACTCTGATGGCAGAAAGTGAGGAGGAATTAAAGAACCTTGTAATGAGAGTGAAAGAGGAGAGTGCAAAAAACGGTCTGAAACTCAACATCAAAAAACTAAGATCATGGCCACTGGTCCCATCACCTCCTGGGAAATAGAAGGGGAAGATATGGAGGCAGTGTCAAATTTTATCTTCCTGGGCTCCATGATCACTGCAGATGGAGACAGCAGCCCTGAAATTAAAAGGCGCCTTCTTCTTGGGAGGAAAGCGATGACAAATCTGGACAGCATCTTGAAAAGCAGAGACATCACCTTGCCAACAAAAGTCCGAATAGTCAAAGCTATGGTTTTTCCTGTCGTGATGTATGGAAGTGAGAGCTGGACCATAAAGAAAGCAGACCGCCGAAGAATTGATGCCTTTGAATTGTGGTGCTGGAGGAGGCTCTTGAGAATCCCCTGGACTGCAAGGAGAACAAACCTATCAGTTCTAAAGGAAATCAACCCTGAGTGCTCACTGGAAGGACAGATCCTGAAGCTGAGGCTCCAGTACTTTGGCCATCTAATGAGAAGAAAAGACTCCCTGGAAAAGACCCTGATGTTGGGAAAGTGTGATGGCAAGAGGAGAAGGGGACGACCGAGGATGAGATGGCTGGACAGTGTCTGCGAAGCAACCAACATGAACCTGACACAACTCCGGGAGGCAGTAGAAGACAGGAGGGCCTGGCGTGCTCTGGTCCATGGGGTCACGAAGAGTCGGACACGACTAAACGACTAAACACACACGCTTAATACATGTTTAATATTTTAATGTTAGTGTTATGGGACAGATTTCTAGAACTAATACACAAAAAAGCTGCTCAGCCAAAAGTGAAAAATGGAGAATCTGGATGCTTTTAAACTAACTATATGAGACGACGCAAGCTGTAGGTTGTAAAACTTACCAGATGTTTGGGGAAAGAACCAGTGAAGCAAGTGAAAAAACATGCCAGACCTTTTGCCTCCAGGTATGGAAAATAGATATTTTGGCCCTATAATTTTTAAAAGATCATGTTCTGGCCAATTAGAAAAGCTGCATTTGTCTATAAATTATATTAATATTTCTGTTTTAAATCCTACTGTTTGTCTGTAGCCTATCTTAGGTTACTAGATTTGAAGTTAAAACTAGGAAACACAGAAATGAGATATAGCTGCCCTGAAGAAATAAGTGCTTTGTTGTTGAATGGTTTGGGCACATGTACATATTGTATATATGTTTATACAATGCACAGTTTTTTATATATGCAAGATTCACAACTACATACATACGTGCAGAGACTCACACATGTAGACATAATGGCAACGATCAGAGGCAGAACAAGTAGCTTGTCACTGAGGCAAGAAGCAAAGTGTCTACCCCATTGACTGTGACAGCACTCCAGCCCCCAAAAGATGATGTAATGGAGACAGAGGATGAGGCACACAATAGTGGCTTCTAAATATCTCATTCCTACCTGAGAAAGAGGGTATTGCTGCAGTGTGTCTGCCCTTTGAACCCCCCAAATTATGAAGAAGACGTGGTGCCAGCCACTAACCTCTGCCTACACTGCTGCCCACAGAACAGGTGAAGGCGTTTACAGTGGCAACAGTGTCACCCATCCATACATAATAAAAAGGAAGCAGGATCTCCCTCTCCGTTCACTGAAGTGGAGGAGATGTCTCTATGCTGGGAGGACCAGAGGCCCTGCTCTCAAGAGGAAGGAGGCTGAGTGGAGGCAGCTGTAATTCCCATCACCATGGAGACTGACCCGGGAGAGCTATGTTGCAGGAACTCTCCAGAGTGTCACGTTCCCGGGGGTTACAATAGCCGAAGTCCGATAAACCAGTCCAAGGTCAGAGATACCAAGAATGCAAAGCCAAAGTCCCGAAACAAACTTACAGAGTGCAGTCCAATGTCAAAGTCCAGGGTCAGATACACAGTCAGAGTCCAGAGTTCAGAGTACAATACCAATGTAGTCCATGTGACAACCCCAGACCTACTGGGATATGCCACAGTTTAAATAAGCTGCCACCAACCATTCCCTGTAAGGAGTCACACAGACCAGGAATGGATTTTTAACAAACAAAGGAATAAGGTTTATTTAAATAACACACAGGGAAAATAAAATGATCAAGTGAATAAGATACAGTAACGTGGCTTTGTCTCAATCATACATACACCAGTTTGGTTCACACAGAACACCTTTAAATAAAGCACAGACCCTGAACCTATCAGTTCTGGCTACCCATACAGACACCTGAACCTATCAGGTTGGTACTGACTGACACACAGTAGTACCCTGTCTGACACACAGACTCCCACTCCAGCTTCTTCTCTCAGCTCCTCCTTCAGCTCTCCCCTTAGCTTCTTCTTCTTCACACAGGCTCCACATATATATACAGTACAGCCCCTCCTCCTGATGTCCCGCCTTCCACTCCCCATAGGATGGAACTTTCCCTCCAAACCCATGACAGACAGGTAACATCAGTGCTGTATGTAACACCTCCCCTCTTTATAAGTTGTTTTGTAGGGGGAAAGCTAAGGTGCTTTTCTCCAAAAAACAACCTGGATCCAAAACATACAAAAACAGTTATACATTAACATACAATACCATACTTACTCTAGGATAAACATATCAATTAGGCATTTAAACATTTACCATTTACAATACATCAAGTTACCTTTATTCATACAAACCAATCATGTTTAATAAACAAGCACATTTAACCTTTGGTCACCAAAATATATACATAGTCCATGTTCCTTCCGCCGTCTTCATTCTTCAGGTCTTCTTGACAAGGCGTCAGCAACACAGTTCACTGACCCTCTGACCACCTTCACTTCAAAGTCATAGTCCTGCAGGTTTAAAGCCCACCTCATAAGTTTACTATTGTGGGTTTTCATTGTCTTTAACCATTGCAGTGGTGAATGGTCAGTGCACAGAATAAAATGTCTTCCCCAGATGTAAGGCTTGGCCTTTTGGATCGCGTAGACTATGGCCAGGCACTCCTTTTCCACGGTTGCCAAATGTCTCTCACCTTTCTGGAGTTTCCTACTCAGGTAGGACACTGGATGCTGGTCACCATTTTCATCCTCCTGGCAAAGAACTGCTCCTACCCCGCTGTTAGACGCATCGGTGTAGATGATGAACTCCCGGTCGAAGTCTGGAGCACGCAGCACTGGATAATTGATGAGGGCCTCCTTCAACCTCTGGAACGCCTCCTCACAGTCGCTGGTCCACGGGATGCAGTCATCAGTCTTCTTCCTCGTCAGATCGGTCAGCGGAGCCGCAATCTCGCTAAACCTCGGGATGAACTTTCTGTAGTAGCCCACCAACCCAAGAAATGATTTGACTTTTTTCTTGGTGTTGGGTCTAGGCCAATCACGAACGGATTCTATTTTGGCCTCTAGGGGTTTTATCACTCCTCCCCCTACTATGTGACCCAAGTATTTTATTTCTGGGATACCCAGCTGACACTTGCTCTCTTTGCAGGGCCTAGGCCACAGCACTTCCTCCCCTGGGCTAAAGTGCCTCTCCCTGCCTTCCTGGTCATCCCAAGCTTTCTTTCTGACCTTTTGAGCTTGCAGGGTCTCTGCTGCTAGCTCTAGGTTTCTCTTTAGGTCATTCCTTAAAGAGTCTATATATGTCACAACGTCTTGTGGGTCATCCTGGGTGATCTGCTCCCAATTTTGTTTGATTAAATCAAGGGGCCCTTTCACCCTTCTCCCAAACAAGAGTTCAAACGGACTGAACCCGGTACTGGCTTGTGGCACTGATCGATAAGCAAACAAAAGGGATTGCAGCTTCTGGTCCCAATTGTTTGGATTCTCTGCCAAGTAAGCCCTAATCATGCGCATTAGAGTCCCATTGAACTTCTCCGTTAACCCATTACTTTCAGGGTGATAGGCAGTGGTTTCCTTGTGTTTAATTCCACAGATTTGCCATAACCGTTTCATGAGCTTCGATGTAAACGACGCGCCCAAATCTGTGATTATTTCTGAGGCAAATCCCATCCTGGACATATACCCCACCAAGGCATCTGCCACTGTGTTAGTTTCAATGTTAGTCAAGGGTATGGCTTCAGGGTACCTCGTGGCATGGTCCACAATGGTGAGAATGAACCTGTTCCCCCTCTTTGTGGCCTTGGGCAAAGGTCCCACAATATCCACCCCTATGCATTTGAACGGAGTGTCAATCACAGGCAAAGGGCACAACTTTGCTTTGGTCCTGTCACGGTTATTCCCCTGCCTCTGACACACATCACATTGTTTACAGAACTCCTTGATCTGCTTCCCTATTTCAGGCCAGTAAAAATTCTGTGTGATTCTCTGCTGTGTTTTGTTCAACCCTAAGTGCGCAGCAAACATGTCAGAGTGCCCCCTTTTTAAGATCATGGGGCGATATTTTTCAGGTACCACTAGCTGACTTCTGATCCCATCTTCCCCTTTTGAGATATTCCTCAGGGTCTCTCTATATAAAATTCCCTTTTTCTCTCGAAATCTCACTGGGGTTTCAGGTGTTAGCTGGGCGTCTGTCACCTGTTCAAAACACTTTTGGAGAGTGGCGTCTGCCTTTTGCTCTTGGCCAAATCTGCTGTCCGTGGTCAAGGTTTCCACCACAGCCTCGGAACTCCCTTCTGCTTCCGTCTCGGGCTCATCAGTACCCCCCTGAACTGTCCCCGTGGTAGCTTGTGAGCGTGTAATCACTAGCACCCGTTTCACATGTTCAGCCAGGTCATTTCCCACGAGCACGGCTGCTGGCAGAGTCGATGAAATCGCTAGCCGCCAAACTCCCCTCCAGCCTTGAAAGTTCACAGGTACCTCAGCTACTGGCAGCGAGATCACCTGTCCCTCACTCCCTGCCACCTTCATGCTCTCATTTGGGATTATATACTCCCTAGGAATAATATCTGGATGGCACAGGGTCACCTGGGAACAAGTATCCCTTAGCCCCCTATACTGATGGTCAAGGATTCCTACGTCCACCCCTGCGGTCTCAAACAACTGTGAATCTGTTCTCACTAGCAAGCAGCGCTTGACCTCCACAAGAGGACCATTTTCCTCAGCCTGATCAGCAGATGTGACTGTTCCAGATTGAGTAGCCATGGTAACAGGCTCCCTCAGTGGCAAGGAGCTTTGCTCTTTCTGGACACAGAACACAGCTTTTGGCTTGGTTCCACTCAAATCATGAGGCAAATTTCCCTTTATCTGCTTCCATTTCTCACACCCTGAGATTAGATGGCCCTTTCCCTGACAGAAATAACATTTTCTGCTGTACTTGGAGTCTTTCTCCTCTGGTTTTGGTTTTCCCTCCAAAATCTGGTTCCTGGACTGGCTCTGCCCAGAAGTTTTATCAACAAAATGGCCGCCCATTTTTGGCGGGTTCTGAACTAACCCTTTGGAGTCCTTAGGGTCCCATGTTTCCCTCATGTTTTCTTCAGAATAATTCAGGTTTTGATGTTGTGCCTTAACCTGTGTGCCTTCTTTTGGTTTCTTTTCTAGCTGCAATTTCTTCTCTTTTATTCTCAAATCCAGCTCCTTTTCCTTAGCCTCAAACTCAGCCCTGATCTGTAAAATTTCTTCCTCAGCCCTAGCTTTTATCTCTTTTACTTTTTCTTCAGTCTTATCTCTGATTTCTTTTAATTTAATGTCTTTTTGCTGATTATATTTTTCCAGATCTTGCTCACTTTGTCTGGCCTGAGCCTCATACTTTTCTCTTTCCGAAATTTCTTCAACTGATAAATTGTTATTTCTCTTATTTAGGAATGTTAATTCTAATTGTGCCATTCTAATTCTGTGTTTCAGTTCCATCTCTTCTATCCTCATGGCCATTCCCCTTTTCTTGGCATCTGCCTCTGCCTGACTGATTTCAGATCTTTCTCTTAAGTCTAATTCCCTCATCCTCAGTTCATGCTGTTGGGCTAGGAGCATTTTTCTGAGTTCTGGGTTCTGTTCTCCCGTGCTCTCATCCTGCACTGAGCCAAATTCATCCTCAGAACCTTGGTCCACCTGGGGTTCCCTCACTTCACCCATTTCTGCCATTTGGCTTCGAGTCAAGGGCATAATCCCCCCCCAGAACAGGCTGCTTTCACAAGTCAAGCCTCAAAATAAAGCGACCACTTTTTTTTTCTCTTTTGCCTCAGACCCAGCCTTCTATAGATTGCTGCTGTTCTTTCAGCACTAACTTGCAACTGTTGCCAGCCAGAGTCTACCCCCCTCTGCTAGGCCTCTCAGCAGACAAGCTAGATCACTGCTACTTCACTCAGCTTTGCCTCAGCCTTTTCCCGCCAAAACAGGTTGCCTCAGAGCTCCCTAATCTAGTCCCACCAATCTGAGGTCACACGTTCTTCCACTAGCCTACCTCCCCGTGAGGTAAGCCTAGAAGATTACCTACGCGCTCTCAGATTGTCCCTGACTAGACCCCCCTTGCTCTGGGCACACTTGCCAAGGCTTTGCTGGACCACTGGACAACTGGACCAGTCGTATCCCACACGCTGGACACCAATCAATGTGACAACCCCAGACCTACTGGGATATGCCACAGTTTAAATAAGCTGCCACCAACCATTCCCTGTAAGGAGTCACACAGACCAGGAATGGATTTTTAACAAACAAAGGAATAAGGTTTATTTAAATAACACACAGGGAAAATAAAATGATCAAGTGAATAAGATACAGTAACGTGGCTTTGTCTCAATCATACATACACCAGTTTGGTTCACACAGAACACCTTTAAATAAAGCACAGACCCTGAACCTATCAGTTCTGGCTACCCATACAGACACCTGAACCTATCAGGTTGGTACTGACTGACACACAGTAGTACCCTGTCTGACACACAGACTCCCACTCCAGCTTCTTCTCTCAGCTCCTCCTTCAGCTCTCCCCTTAGCTTCTTCTTCTTCACACAGGCTCCACATATATATACAGTACAGCCCCTCCTCCTGATGTCCCGCCTTCCACTCCCCATAGGATGGAACTTTCCCTCCAAACCCATGACAGACAGGTAACATCAGTGCTGTATGTAACAGTCCAGGGCCAAGGTCCAAAGTCCAATACCAGCGCAGTCCAGGGTCAAGGTCCAGAGTTCAGAGACAGGAACAAGAGACGTGGATGCCAGCCAAAGTTTTGACTCCTTGCTTCCATGAAGTTTCTGGCGTCACTGAAGCTTGTTTTATACTAAAACAGCTCCTTGAGCTGTTGGAAAGCTCTCTATTCTGCTAGTACTCTGGACTAGGTGAACGTAGGTCCCTGTGTAAAGCCTTAGAGTGATCCTCTGCTCTTCTTGCCCTGAGTCTTTTCCGAAGCCTGCCCCGAAGCCTGTCTGCTGTGGAGGGAGAATCTGGAGGCTGCTCAGCTGTTTCCAATCTCTCCACATTCTCCTCAGCCACAGTTAACCCTTCTGGGTCCAGAAGCACTTGGAAGCACTCATGACACAGAGTGAGTTATGCTTCATTGAGACTAATGGCAGTGCCCCATTGGTGGAGCTGACACATCTGTTTTTGCACAAATCCCAAATTTATCCACAGCTTTTGCTCCATTATAGCTGTTTTTTCATATGCAGTGTCTCTTCCCATGTCCTGGTAGGATAGCATAGGCAATTTGCAGTGAGGAACAAATCTACCACTCATTATATTAGGCTTATCCATTAAATGTATTGGTGAGGAATTAGTCCTGCTTAGAGTAGACCCAGTGAAAATAATATAATTTTTAATCAGCAGTAACTCCTGTAGTATTGATTCCGATGAACTAACACCGGGCAACCATAGCCATGGTTCTTCTCTCTGGATGGGCAGAGCAGAAGGAGCTACATTTGAGGTTAAGGACTAATTGAAGTTAAACTGCCCACTCATTCTTCTAAAGCAATGATTCCCAACCTTTTTTCAAGTCACAAGCCCATTTTCTAATAGCCAAGTAACCTGTGACACCCCCGCTACATTAAATAAATAGGCTATAGTCATCATTCCCCAAAATGACAGCACTGTCACTGCTGCTGCTGCTTGCCCTTCTACTGCTCCTGTCACTGACCCCGCCACCACAATTTCAAAACTGGGATGGGAACAGGCTGGGGGAGGTTAAAGGTAAGGAGAAGAGAAAGCAAAAGACTTCAAAGATAGGCAGGAAGCAAAAGGACATTGCGGTACTCGGACATTGCAGAAAGGATTCCCCTTAGAAACAGGCACGAAGCTTTCCTTCCACAAAAGCTGCAGAAGAGGTGGGTCATTCCCACCCCTTCCTGGGGGGTTGTTGTGTTTGTGTGGAGGGGGTTTCTTCTTTTTCCTCCCCAAGCCCTTCTTTAGCCTCTCCAGAAGTGATGTTTCATAGTTACAGCAAAATTCTTTCTTGTGTAGTGGCAGCAATTATATCTTTATGCTGGCAATTCTTTTCTTTTTTGGTAAAAAAAAAAAAAGTTCCTTCTTAGAAAGAAGAGGTTTCTTTCTGTCCCCAAAGGGCCTGTTTCTCATACATGCATAACTTTAATATCCCACTCTGAAAGATCATGGGAAAAAATTATTTGACAAGGGCTACAACACATATAAGGTGACCGGCGATCTCCAGAAAACACTTTGCAACCCGTATGGGAGTCACAACCCCGAGGTTGGGAAACACTGTTCCAAAGCCTTAAAGCAAACCTAGGATCTTCTTTGCCAAATCATGTTGTCAGTAGGTTATTTCCAGTTTGTGGTAGTATATTACTAATAATCTTTCCTTCCATAGATAATGAGAAAATAAGAAGATGCAAAAATTATTATAGTCGACACCCTTTTCCAGGTTTTTCAACTCAGAAAATAATATGATCAGATTATGATCTTCCCAAAAAAAACCAATGCAGAAACTATACGCTGAACAATACATTACAAATGACCCAACCCTAGAAGAATTCTTCTGGATTTTTCTTAAACTATTTGAAGATTTTGCTCATCCAAGAGATTCCACTCTACCTTCTATCCATGTAGTATATATAACTCCGGGTGAGGATAATTTTTCAAAGCCTCAGTCCAGTTGGTAATCCCAAATACTGTTAGTAATGTAAGTCTTTTGCACAACCTAAAAATCTGCTTCAAAGGTTTGGGAAACCATCTAGACCAGGTTTTTAGTCTTGCTAAAGGTTGTGGGGGAGGGACTGAATGTTCTGGATTGTATTTAAATGAAAGTTAACTTAGTTTGCTTTGTCAGAAGATTTTAAACTGAATAATAAGAAATACTATTTGTATCTGTGATATAAACAACATCTTGGCTAGGCTGCTGAGTCTATGGGAGGTGGGCGGAACCAGATCTAAAACAAGAGGAAAATTAGCATAAGAAATAAAATGAAAGAAAGGAAGCAAGTTGTTTTTATTTTGACCATCTGCCTGGTTTCTGCATCTCTAATTGCCTGCACTACACCAGACAGATTTTTATATTCAATGCATGTTTAAATGCCCTAAAATTAATTACCCAGCTCTGCAAACATTCTCTTGTTTAAATATGATGAAACATACAAAAAGTGTCAGCATTAACATAGAGCAAGAGCCTTTTCCAGTTGTATCATTAAATTGCATATACAGTTCTTCTGGGTCACTTTAAACTGTATACTTCTTCCTGAGAACACAGTTCTTTATCACTGACATGAACACTTAAAACTGCATATACTGTAAATGAAACTGATTTTTGCCCATTAATATGATTTCACTCTAATGTAAGTTTTCAGTTGAGTTGAATGTCTTGAAAGCCTGCTATTAACCTTACTAGTCATCTTTCTACCTATATATTTTGAAAACTGGATTTTATTCTCATACATGTATAAACTAAACACAGGATGTAACTTTGTTCCCTGCTTGTCCAGGTTTACAGTGGCTCCAATCCTTTCTAGAGGAGAGAACTCAGAAGGTGGTGCTGGGGGACTTCTATTTGACTTACTGGCTATTGGCATGTGACATACCTCAGGTTTCTGTTTTGACCCCAAAACATCTGCACAAAATCCCTGGGAGAGGTTGTCCAGAGTTACATAGTTCAGTGTAATCCGTATACTGATGATATCCAACTCACTCTTTCCTTTCCATCTGATTCCAAGGAACCTGTCTCACTTCTAAACTGGTGCCTGATATCAATAATGGGCTGGATGAGGGCAAACAAATTGAAATTTAGGGCTCAGCACACCTGGAAAAAGAACCCCAGTTATACCTATATGGCCGTTTTTTAAATTGTACATTTCCAAGCACATGACAGATGGCGAAGATTGACTTGTTTTTCAGCCAGCAGTTTATTTCCTGACTATTTCTTTCTTGCTTGGAGGGTTGTTTAATTTTGTACCAATGATTAATAGCTTCATTCCTTATCATTTCTGCCTGTGTGAACCTTACTGTCAATTTATTTCCTTTGCAAATCGTTTGGGTTTCTGGGTGCAGTGGCTGCTTTATGGACACTGCATTTGCACCCTTTTAAAAGACTTTTCTTTTAAAGGTATGTATATCGACACATTGGTGGTAACAGCTACTGCTGCTAACAAAACAACATGACACTTTGCAACATGATACTTCAACACCCATCATTTCCTCCTCCCAATGCTGTGCAAAAGACTTCCAAAGTATCATGCTGTCAATTTATTTCTTTTCAAACAGGCTGGGTAAAGGAGGGCAGGGAAAAGGGGAGGAGGAGAAAAAGCTTGGACCTCTCTATTGCACTGTTGACGTATCACTATTGTTATCTTTAAAAAAACTACAAGGGAGGTCTGATTCTCCCCAGAAACAGTAGAGAAAATGGATTAGTGTAGCCTGCTCTTCATTTTGGTTCAAATGCTTCAAATAGAAAGAAATGAATTCATACAGTTTTGAAAAATGTGAATGCTTTTATTTATTTATTTATTTATTTATTTATTTATTTATTTATTTATTTATTTATTTATTTATTTATTTATTTATTTATTTATTTACTTATTTACTTATTTACTTACTTACTTGATTTTTACCCCGCCCCTCTAGACCATGTCTACTCGGGGCGGCTTACAAAATAAAACAGTATAAAACAGTATAAAAATATATAAAATCATAAAATTACAAATTTCAGTTTAAAACAATTAATTTAAAGAGAGGATTACCAAGATGGAAGAGCCAAAAAAAAGAGAGAGAGAGAGAGAGAGAGAGAGAGAGAGAGAGAGAAAGACTTAATTGACTGGAGGGAAGGCCTTCTTGAATAACCAAGTTTTTAACTGGCTTTTAAAAAGACCCAGCGAGGGTGCCAGCCGAATTTCACAGGTATATATACAAAATAATTGTGAAAATAAATGTATCAGCCCAACAGAGGTATGGAAACAATTCAGTATAACTGGGGTACTTTTGGCAAGTGTGATTAGGCCTCTAATTCAGACTCTCTCTAATATCTCAAGAAAGATATTCCATTCCACAAGTGAAAAAAGAATGATGCCCTTTTTATGATGCAACATCTGAAAAAAATGTATCTCATTGTCTCTCATTCCCCCCCCCATCCCAACCCTTTGGGACTGTCTTAACAGGGCAAGACCTAAAATGCTACTACAATGTACCTGCAGATGTTATGATCAAGTATTGTAAATTGCTGAAAACAGTTCGAATTTTCTGAGAGACTAATTATAGAAACAAAATAAAACAATATTACTTTTCTTATCCCTATCACTTTCTGTTCATTTTATGATGTTTTCTTAATCATATAAATGTTGTTCACCAGTGGACATATCAGTGTGTTGTGATACTGGGTTCTCCATGAGTCTTGCTATGTGACATATTTATGGAGGAGATATAATTTATAGTCATTAATATAAAGATGTTATTTCAATTACCTAAGCGGAAATACCCCACAGAATTTATATTCTTTTGTTACTAAAAAAAAGTGGTGACTTGTCTTAAATGAATTATTGAAAATAAGGAATTCATCAACAGAAATTAATCTCTGTCACATCCTGGTTGAATAGCTGAAGGATGCTCTTGAGATGAAATGCATTTTGTTGAAAAGGATAAGTACTGTTGGAGTTACCTTAATAGAAAAAGGCAGTCATAGAAATCTTAATTTAAATGGTATCTAGCAGTCATAAATCTTGTTGGCACTGTACTGTAAAACAAGTAAAGCTTCTTCATAACCAGATGATGCAAGCAGGATGCACTATATTATGGCACAGGATCAAAGTGGCAGCCAGTGTTATTGTTGGTGATTGGTGTTATATTGGATTTCCAATGAAACAATCCTAATGTTCTTTATCATAAAACCGCTGCTGAACAATATTTCTGTTTTTACTGTCATTTATCTTTCTTTTCCGTGGTGGCGCTGCGGGCTAAACCACAGAAGCCTGTGCTGCAGGGTCAGAAGACCAAGCAGTCGTAAGATCGAATCCACGCGAAGGAGTGAGCTCCCGTCGCTTGTCCCAGCTCCCGCCAACCTAGCGGTTCGAAAGCATGCAAATGCAAGTAGATAAATAGGGACCACTTCGGTGGGAAGGTAACAGCATTCCGTGTCTAAGTCGCACTGGCCATGTGACCACGGAAGATTGTCTTTGGACAAACGCTGGCTCTATGGCTTGGAAACGGGGATGAGCACCGCCCCTAGAGTCGAACACGACTGGACAAAAATTGTCAAGGGGAATTTTTATCTTTCTTTTCCTAAACAAAATTATTTTTGCATTTTGTGTTTTCCTAAAAACCATTTTATCTCAATATATTTTAATGCCTTGATTCCTGGTAGCCTTTGATGTTTTGTTCTGCAAAAATTACTCAGTTTAGAGGATATTTCTTTGGTTGATGGTTTGGGAAAGAGTAGGGGGGGCACTGGTTAAAGCACAGTTTTATACTAGAGAAGGAAGATGGTGTGACTGTATGGATCATCCAAAAATTCAGTGTTATAGAAAGGAGTCCTTGCTGCCTAGTGTACACTTCGGATCAGGGGTTTGTTCTATATAGTTGGTATCACCAGTGTTTCCATTATAGAAGTCAATTTTTGTATAAGGAGCAGTTCTTGTATTGAATTAATTAATTAATTAATTAATTAATTAATTAATTAATTAATTAATTAATTAATTATCCTAATGGAACTGCTTTATTCAATGGGAGTGAGAAATAGCATTTATTCTTCCCTCTGCAACCCACATCCTCAAAATGGAGATGCAAGACCAGACTGTGGAAGACATGGTGGGATGAAAGGAAAAGAATGGTAGGAAGCACTGGTTGCTTTATTAGCTTCTAAATTCAGCTGAAGGTGATGGGTGTAATCATAAAGCCCTTCATAATCTGGACTTCATAGACCAAATTAATTCTCTGTGTATTCTGCCAGTTCACGTCTGCATCATTTGTCTCATGGTACTCATCTCAGCAAAGCCCATGTCTTTTTCAGTGCTGACCACATGAATGATCCCTTGGAAAAAGTTAACAAAGCACATTCCTGAGGGCCTTGATGCCAGGCACTCGCATTCAAAAAGAAATTTGGGAGTGTGAGTTGTTGTTGCTGGTTCACACATTTTCTCCACTGGCAACTTTGTTTTCATAAATATTAACTGTTGTGTGTTTGAGTTCTGATTAATATAGATGGTCATAAGCATAGATGAAGCTTCACAGAAATATTTGAAATAAGTGCTGTGCATATCCATATGATGTGTTCCATAGGTATATTATTCTGAATAGACCATAAAGGGCGAAAGAATTGTACTTACGATGTAGGGGGAGACTTATTTGTTGTTGGAACGAGACTCTTAATGCTACAGTTTGGACTAATAAAGGATGGCAGGTTGCATGAGGTATTTCAAGAATAGGGATAGTAGGGTTACCCCCTACCCTTTAATTTAGATCTGCAGCAGACAGAAGCACTCTTATTTCTGAAAGATATACCCTCAGCTCTGAGTTAGGGCAGAGTGCTAGTCATACAGGCTTCAAGTGTTTATGAGATATGTGTGTGTATTGTTTCTGTTGGTAGATAGAAAAGGCCAGGGACAAGAACTGAGGGGAGAAGGCAAAAACTTAGATGGTATTAAGGCTCACTGAAACACAATAACAGCTTAATGGCCCTATAAGCAGTGCTCCCCTGGACACTACTTTCTTAGAGTTAGGACAGGCAGGGGAGCTTGCTATAGATTTTCTTTCTCTACTGCCATTCTCATTTTTATTTACAACAGTGCTTAGTAAAAACAGCAGGCTACGTTTTTTCACTTGGGTCATCATTCCAGGCTTATGAAGTATTCCAGCACAGCAGTAGGTAGCTAACTATGTTGCCTCATACATTTGTTTATTTTTCTTCCTTCTATTTTGTACTTTTTAATTTGTATATTGGCAAAATCTAGTCTTAAAATTAAATTCAAGATAATTGGAAATATCAGGAGCCAAATTTCTAAACAGTGAAATATCAGGAACTAAATGTGTGTACTTTGCTCTATGCGAGCACATTGTTTTTAAAAATTAAATGTGTTATTATTTGGCTTCCTTACAGACTTCAACCATCACCAGGTTGTATCCATAATTTTAAGTTTTACGGGTAAAAAGATATGAAATATGTTTTTACAAAGTGATTTTGTATAGATAGATGCATAGGAATAAATATCCTGATTTGCAGAAACATTAAGTAAGTGTGGGACTGGTGAGGGTCCCACCTCAACCACCATAGCTATGAGAGTGGGCTCTCCACATCTCAGGGAAAAGGGCATAGGCAAAGTAAAGGTGAATGATGCCCTAAAGGCCACAATGTGGTCAGGGTGGGACTTGGACTCAAGGAGCAGCAGGAGACAAGGGAGAGGGACTGTTGAGCAGACACCATGGATTGGAAGGTGTTCCAGTCCTAGGAGGTGCTGCCACAGCTTGGAGGACTTGAAGGCAAGCTGGGAGATGGTCCGCATATGTGATTCTGAGACCAGCTACTGGGAAGAGCTGCATCTGCCACTGGAGGACGCCACCCAGGTCTGTCAGGACCAGGCAAGGCACCAAGAGAAAGAGGCTTGAATACTCAAGAATCAGTGGCAGACTTGCCATCGGCAGAAGCACTAGGGTCAAGCAGCCTCATCAGAGATCTGTATGGAAGTGGACATGGACGTTCAGTGAAAAAGCAAGGCTGCCTCCTCAGAGGTGAATAACACTCTCACCTTATTTGGCTAAAACTTCTGTATCTGTCACGTGAAAGAAGCAGGATATCTAGATCCACAGTACATTTAATAAAGCTTTTGGTAATGCGCAAATGAAATCTTTCATCTAGAAGCAGGATTTATTCAAATATTACAAGTAAGGATGTCAGTTTCACTATGTTACAGTGTTATGCTGATGTTCTCCAGCATAAAGAGCATCACTGTATTTCTGTTACCTGTACACAGAATCCTGAGATTAAGAATTTGTCATCGAAGAAGTAGCCTCTATATGAACTAATTAAGGGAAATATATTAAGGGAAATGTTATGCCTTTAAAACTTATGCTTCTCACACCTTGTCAGAAATTGGATATAGATGATGATAGAAGATTAACCTAACATAAAGTTGGTTAGTATTACAAAAATATAGAGAAAATAAACTGTCTGGCTAAAAAAAGAAATGCCCCTTGGGATTTTAAAATTCATTTTTTGTTCTCACACAAACAATTTTCGGTTTTGTTAAGATGTTATATCTTAGGTATAGCACATTTGTTAGACAATCATCCCCATCTTTCACGTGAAATATAAATATAAGTAAAAAGTAAAGGTTCCCCCTGACAATTTTGTCCAGTTGTGTCTGACTCTAGGCGGCGGTGCTCATCTCCGTTTCCAATCCATAGAGCTAGCATTTTGTCCGCAGACAATCCTCCGTGGTCACGTGGCCAGCATGACTAGACACGGAATGCCGTTTACCTTCCCACCGATGTGGTACCTATTTATCTACTCGCATTTTTGCATTTTGCATGCTTTTGAACCACTAGGTTGGCAGGAGCTGGGACAAGTGACGGGGGCTCACTCCGTTGCATGGATTCGATCTTACGACTGCAGGTCTTCTGACCTTGCAGCAGAGAGGCTTCAGTGGTTTAACCCTCAGTAGTTGCTGATTGTTTGTATTCAGTGCTACACACTGTTGAGGGCATTTCAAACTTATTGTGATGCATTTGAATATGGTGAATCACTGTTGCATGGATAACCCTTCCATAATTTATGCAGAATTCAAAGCCATTATGAGTTGGGGTCAGACCAGACAATACCAGACCAAATAAATGATTGAAATGGCACTATGTTTCACACTTATCCCTTACCTAATGGGTCATTTTTAACTGTATTCCAACTGCTAGGCAATATGTTCCAAGTAGCCCTTCAGAGAAGGTAGAATTGCATTATATTAAGGGCACAAACATCTTTACTTTCTTGTTTCAACATGATGCACAGAAGGCAATTCAATCATGTAAGGTTTGCCTTCCAATTATTTCACTGATTGCTTCTCATGTGGAGAATGGATTGTTACCTTCCATTTTTGAAATGCTTGGTGGCTTGGTTTGATCATTCATTTTACAGCTGTGTACTCTTTACAGATTGAAACAGCTTCAGTTCTGCAAACCATCTCCTTTGGGGTATTTGCCTAAGGGAAAGCTGTAACTGTCTTATTTTTCTGTTAAGATTTACTTGTTCTGTGTATATCAGCATGTGTTCAGTATCCGCATGTGTGTTTACGGAGTTTTACACAAAATCTACAGCTTTGCTTTCTAGAACTGAAATATGTCTGTATGTGCATGTGTGTGTGGACAGACAGAGAGAGAGAGACCTTTTTGAATGATTGTGTAGCTGACAAGAATTTAATCTTCAACCGGAAAGAGAACATTAAAATTTGGCTAGCAATCTGTTCCTGTATAGCTTTTGTATATATCGTATCTGTAACAGGTGTTCTCTCTCACTTTTAGCTTCAGGGGTTTGGTGTCTGGACCTTTCAATTTGCCCACATCTATTGGAGACCAAAACATCTGGGCCCAAATCCAGTTGAGGAAAACCATGCAGTAAGATCAATTACACTTCAGTTTTTCTCCTTGCATGGGTTTCTTCTGTGTGGTTGGTTGCACTTTCTCAACCTCCTGTCTCAATCTGCAAAGGAGTGTCTCCTGAAGGAGAGACAGGAAGAGCTTATGCAATTGCCCTCATGCAATTTTATAAGCAAATGGGATCCAGGCCCTGGAAAGCACCAGAATGAATCAGATATGATGTCAAAACTAGGAAAGGATCAAAGTCTGAAGCAGTAGTCAGAAAAAGAAAGTAACTGAATTATCATGATCAAGACAAGTTAGCCAAATTAATATGCCAGTTTATATTTGCTAAAACACTTTATAATGGCTAGCATGTCCTGATTGGCTTGTAGCTAATGGAACCCAGCATTAATGCTGCTATTCTTGTATGAATCTACTAGATGTTAAAGTATTGACATATAATCAGCATAATAAAATGGTCCTCATTTCATTTCATTCTCATGAAAATAGTTTACCTGGCATAAGGCAGAATTTGATACTATTAATGCTTGGTCTTCAGCCTAGTTAGAATGAGGACAATGAACCAGGTTACTTTAAAGTCTGCTCTATGGAGGGATGCAAGGGACAGTTGTTTAAAGCATCCATCTACAAAGAGAAGAAAAGTCCAGTCAGAGACCTTCAGAGCATACTATTGTAACTACAAGTCTCCCACAAATACACCACTCTTTATTGTATAATAATTTAGTTAGATTTACCTCAACTGACATACAGCCTCAATATATTCAGATAGGGACTCTGATGCTGAGAAAGAATTAAAAAAAATTCTTTTACTTACAAAAGAATACAGAATACAAACAAAGACATATTCAGTTATTCCGTGAGATAACTGGCTAGCTCATTATTTGTTTCACTAACTGACTGGTTATATAAACATTCAGAACACTGATGCTGCCATAACCTAATTTTAACATTGCTAAACAGTAACAGACTCTAACAGACATTGAGCCCTGACTGGGGTAAAAAAGGTGAGGAAAGGAATCTAAGATAGAGAAAGAACTGGCTACTCTAAGTGATTGACATTCACTCTAAAGTCCATTCCCTCAAAACCTCTTAAAGGCATAATATGCAGATTGTTGTTCCAACAGAAATGTATACAGGAGCTGAAGACGAGTGTCTGAGAAATAGTAACTTACCAGGAAGCATAGAGGAGATAAAAGAGAATGTGAATAACATGTTACATTTAGCAAAAATCCAAGCAATAAATGTACATGTTTCTACATAGGAGGTATAATTGGTGATTGATAATTATAACAATGATAATGATTGGTGATCCTGTGTTAGGTGTTTGTGTTTGATGCCTATATAATAGAATAGATCTGCAATTGATAGGTATCAGTTCTCTCAATACTAAGCTGGACACAATGCATTGATTTTATTAATAAAGAACTTTTGCAAAGCATGGTCATTTTCATTAATTTACTAAAATCCTGATCAAAATCAAAGAACTTCCACAACAGAAGTCAACTGTTGTTGTTGTTGTTGTTGTTGTTGTTGTTGTTGTTTTAGAATGGAGTCCCTATCTTAATTCAGTACTAGTCAGAAGTAGACAGAGAAAATCATGCTAGCTTTTCCTGACAAAAGTAAATATTTTTATATTTATTTAAATATTTTTGTGCTGACCATCAGTCAAAAAGCCCTGTCAAGGTGATTCACAAATAAGAATATAAGTAAGATCACATTACAGTTTCAAAGACAGAGTATGAATTTACAGTAGCAGCGTAAGAATATATTTCTCTCTAAACCAGCAATAAATAGTAAAAACAGTTCAAAATAATCATTTTCATAGTATTTCAGTTAGAAAGCAGATTTTAAAGCAGTCAACAAGGAAGCCTAACACACCTTCCATGAGAAACAGTTCCATAGTTGCTTACATAGATCTTGTGTATCCACCAATCGGTTAAACTGTTCTGAGTTAGTACCAGACAACCCTCCTCACTAGACAGAGAAGCTTTCTACTAATGCTACAGGTTTCTAGTAAAGGTCCCAAGGCATGATCTGAAGGCATGTATTGCAGCACCTCTGAACAGTGCCAAGGATCAAGATTGGCTTCTCTGCCAAGAAGTCATTCATGCAGGGATGGGCAGAGGGATGGCTGTCTGGGATCAGTGGAGTTCCCTTAAAGGCAGCTTCCTGTAATAGGCATCCCTTTATTAGCCACAGTTCTAATGCTATAAAAAAATTCACTGAGACACCTAAGGACATAAAATGTAACTAATATACCCAGATGAAGAATTTTCAAGCTGGTTGTGGGTTTTTCGGGCTCTTTGGCCATGTTCTGAAGGTTGTTCTTCCTGACGTTTCGCCAGTCTCTGTGGCCAGCATCTTCAGAGGACTGAAGCAGGAACCCTGTCCATGCTCTGTTACTGTTTGTTGGATAGTTGAGTATTTATAGCTGTGGGAACAGCTTTTGTCCTTTTTTGGAGATAGGGTAATCAGCGTTTTTTTTGTTGTGGATGTATTGTTGTGATAAGGGGGAGAGATTATCTGTCATTGTGGTTGATGGGTGTCTTTAGCTGGTCTTTTTGTGCAATGACCCGGGTCCTTGTGGATGTATTGTTGTGATAAGGGGGACAGATTATCTGTCATTGTGGTTGATGGGTGTCTTTAGCTGGTCTTTTTGTGCAATGACCCAGGTCCTTGTAGAGTTCATTGACCTTTTGCAGGTTGTATTTTTCAGTGCTGGGAGCCAGGCATTGTTAAGTTTGGACTCTCTTCTTTTTTGTTGAAGCTCTGCTGATGTTTGTGGATTTCAATGGCTTCCCTCTGCAGTCTAACATAATGATTGCTGGTGTTGTCCAGTACTTCAGTATTTTGAACTAGAATTTCATGTCCAGCTTGTTTTAGGGCATGTTTAGCTACTGCTGATTTTTCCGGTTGTTCAAGCTGCTGACATTCTTCACCTACAGCATGAAAGCAAGACTGAGAGTGCTTTTTTCCCCCATTTTGTTTTTGTAATTCACACAAAATGCCTCTGGGGCACTCTGTGCAAAACTAATGTCCAAAAACTCCATGAAACAAGCAATAGCTATTAAAGTTTTAGGTGATGTGCACAAGAAAACATGTCATACTTTTTTTTGTAAAACCATCCCTTGCAAGGATAAGATGATAAGATGAAATTTATTAAAAAATAATAATATAAATTTAAAATTAAATGAAAGTTAAAACAATTAAAATAATGAGCATTGTTAAAGCTGAGCAAATTTACCTGTACCAGCTTCCTAGATTGCAGATTTCAGTGGAATCCTATATATGCTATCCTGAGGTCATTTGTGGAAAGAAGTCGAGGTATATTTATTTATAAATGTAAATAATAAATAAAAAGCTACAGGCATTATATGAGTTGTTGCTGTTAGCTTCACTCTAAAATAGATTACTGATACATTATTATCTTCAGGTTGAATTTGGATGCAATGATTGATCATTATTTTCGGGAACAGATTACAGTATACAAAATGCTTTGTAATTCTTACCTCGTTCTTATATCAAGTGAAAGGCTATTACCTTTTTACAATGGATGCCTTTTCCCTTGGTTGCTAATCATCATGCTTTTGCACTATGGCTGCAAATAAGAACAGGAAGGAAATACTCTTTGTTCTTAACCTTTTCAAAGTGTATGCAGCTGCATTCCTTTCTCATGATCATCCAACAAACAGGAATGCATTCATGTGTATCTGAGAGTGCAGTTTGAATTGAAAGATGCCAGAGTAGAAATGGCATGTCCAGATTTAACTACAGTAAGGATTATAGTACAATAAAACAGTAATCCATCTCCTCCCTGATGGCTCTAATTTTTAATTCCAACCATGGTGAGCTTTATGAGGCTGTTTATCTTGAGCTTTCATGTTGTCATGGATCTGATAGTTGTGAAATTGGCAGATGGCATGTGATGCTTTACCAGCAATCGTGGTATCAATCCTAGTGATTAAAGAGACTGCTGATTTGCTTATGTGAAAAGATTAATGGCAGGCAGCAAAGGCCTTGTGTGTGTATTTTTTTTTAAATGTTGTTTTAAATCCATGTCGCATAATTCAGTAAGGCAACAACAAAAAAAGTGAACTGGAACTAATCCAGTGTGAGGATTGCTACAGCTGGAAAACTTGTACTGTGTGTTTCTGATTCAGCAACTACTCACTTCCTGGATAGAATATGAACTGAGGGGAAAGATGTTGCATCACACTTTTTTTTTAATAAACAGTTTTTTTATTAAACAGATAAAATAAAATCTACCCATATGCCTATATTTTAATTCCACTGAAGTAATTTGGAAGAAATATAATTGAACCTTGTTTCATATTGACTTCTTCATGTGATAAATTGCTTCTAGAATTCCATGTTGGAAAGACTGTCCAGACCTTTTAACAGGGTGTCTTACATTTACTTTGAGGTATGCATAGTTGGGAGAGTATTATGTACCTCTAAACCAGTGGTTCTTCTTCGTGGTCTCTGTGAATGCACACTGATGGTTTCATCTGCACCTGAGTAGAGGTTTCCGGAATCTTCTAGAGCTTAACATTCGTTCGCCAGGACTTCACCCCCAGTACATGTGGTCCACCAGTCCTGGCAAGTGCCTCAGTTCCTTTTTGCTGCCGCTGAGGTTTCTTCTCAGACAAGCTGCGTTCGCCTTTTGGCTTTTCTGCATTTATAAAGGAATTCCTGTCAGAGATCTTCTTCTTGTGAAAGACTTTGTTGTTATTCCTTCCTTCTACCGCCCCCTCTCTTTCCCCACTCTCTTTCCCCCTTTTATTATTTTTGTTTAGTTTATGGCCTCCTCTGGACCATTTAAACGGTGCACTTTGTGCCCCAATAAAATCCCATTCACTGACAGCCACGACTCCTGCCTCTTCTGCCTGGGTGAAGCACACCAACCAGCTTCTTGCCCTTTTTGTAAAAGAATTAATGAAACAGGCTCTTAAATTAAGGCAGCAATGCCTGCGCTCTTATTTGTGGGAATGTTCCCTTTGTCCCATATCAACCATGGAACCTGTGCCACCTTCTCAGGTTCAGTCGACTTCCCCGGGAGCCTCTGTTCCTTCTTTGGCAAAATCGAAATCTAAGACTAAGGTCACTACCAAGTCTAAGAATGGTGGCTCGACACCGAAGTCCACACTGATACCAAAGTCTCCTCTGGTACCAGAGCAACAGTCCAAGCCTAAGAAATTTAAGAAATCATACTCTGACGCCCGATCCACCAAACACCAAAAGGCTAAAGTGGCCTCTTCTATTCCGCTTCAGGAGCAGCAAACTATTTGCTTGGACTCTGTTTTCGCCGAGGACGATGATTATCTGTCTCCACCATCAGGCCAACCACTTTTGCCTCTGCTGGCTCAATCCCCATCATGGGCTAATACCTCAGCTGAAGTTACGGTACTTCCCTGTTATGATCACTCGAGCCCTTTGGGTTGCTCTGTCTCTGTGTGTCAGTCAAATTCAGCATCCATTCTAGCTGATCTGCAACCTCCATGTAAGCAGGCTCAAAAGAGACATCATATACCGGAGACTGGTCCTTTAGATGTTGATGCTCCACAACCCACATCCACAGATATCGATGGGGTTACTTGAATCCCATGATTTGCTTACACTATACCATCACCCCAAGAGGGTTACTCTCTATGAACCACCTACCTGTTATGAGATGCCACAGTGATACTGACACTGTTGATACCAATACTGATGCCCTGATACAGAAGTTTACATGGAACCTAAGCATCCTCAGTACTCCTATTACTATTCTGACTCAGACTCTGAATCTCCTGTTCCATATCACTCACAACACTGCAATCAATTCTCCTCTGCAGATGACTCTTCGGTACCGCTCTTAATACCGAAGAATCAAAACTCTTCCCAAAAGAGGAAACATATCTCCTCGCATCCTCCACCTCAGACACTGATACCAAAGTGTGCCCAATCATCGTCCAGGCTCTCGATACCATGCGTCAAGCTCACCACACATTCACAGGCTCACACTTCATCAGTTCAAGTCACCACTACCTTCACCAATGCCCCATGAGATTAGTCAAAGTCATCAGTCTAAGCAAGTTAAACCACGTAAGTCTGCCACTCACGATCCAGTTATGAAACAAGATTCAACAAAACCAACCATGACACTGGTCGATGCAATGGATGACTTGCCCTCTCCATATCCACCATCATCATCGCCATCACCAGATTCTGACACCTCTGATACAATGGTACCCCCAGAGTCGCCTCCAAAACTGCAATCGCCTGACTCCGACGTTACGGACGTGAACCCTCCTTCCCCATCAGAGGACTTCACATCGTATTCTCAACTAGTTCTGCATATTTCCAAAGTGATGGATCTCAATGTACAGCAGCCAGTACAGTCTGAATCTGACAAAGTTTACAAGGACATTAATGAGAACCAAACTCCCCCCACTCTGTATGGGGTTTATTCCATCCTTACTTAAATTGATCAAACAATCTTGGGGTAAACCATATTCTGTGCCACAAATCTCAAGAAGAGTTGAAAATTTATATAAGACTCATGGTGACAATACAGCTTTTCTTTCCAAGCATTCACCCCCAAACTCGGTCATAGTCAACGCAACTCAAAATAGGGCAAAGACTCGGTGGTGGCTAAGGCAATCGTGGTTCACCATGCTCCTCTCAATCTCCACAGACTTCATCTGCCCCCATACCTCACCTATTCACCCAAAATCAGGGATAGATCTTTCACCCCTATCTTCTTGCGCTCCACCTTACAGCATGGAGAATTCACTCTCAATAGCTGCTATCCTAGCACATGCCAGAAAGCCTGCTACCACACAGCAATTCTCCTATAAATGGGCTGCTTTTCTTAAATTTGCAAATCAGTGTCACCTTCCTACTGCACCGACAACTCTTCACACTGTGCTATACTTTCTTACTCACCTCTTTAGCAAACACCTGTCCTTGTCTACTATCAAGGTTTATCTCTTCGCTATAATAACTCACTGACCACATGACTCTGATGCCTCTATGCTCTTCTGTCACCCCACAATAAAACAATTTCTTAAAGGAGTCTCCAATACCAGACCACATCTCCCTCCACAATGGTCACTACATACCGTTCTCCGACACCTAATATTGCCTCCATTCGAACCTCTTGCCATGACGTCTGATCGCCTTCTTGTCTACAAGACCCTCTTCCTTGTGGCCATCACTTCCGCTTGTAGAGCCTGAGAACTTGCTGCTCTTAGAGTTGATTTTCCCTTTCTTCAATTTTATCTAGGCAAGATCACACTTTATCCCGATGTTTCATTTCTGCCCAAGGTTATCTCTGAGTTCCACCTTAAGCAACCCATTGTTTTACCTACTTTTTTCCATTGCCTACCACTGACTTGGAGCGATCTTTTCACCTCTTAGACGTTCGGCAAACACTGGCCTTCCATGTTCAATAGTTCAATTCGGTAACCTTTATTGGCATAGGTTTCTCTTCAGATCGTATAAATCTTTCGCCTTCTATGTTTCAAGGACTGCTTCCTTTCGCAAATCCAAGAAATTTTTTGTTTCCCCACACTTACCGCACAGAGGATCCCTTGTTTCCTCCCAAATGGCTGGTGGTGACCATACACTTAGCATATCAATTGGCCGAGAAGCCTCTTCCTGTTGGGATTAAGGCTCATTCTACAAGGGCAGTGACTGCCTTTGCAGCATCCGTCAGAGGCATTTCCACCTCTGATATATGCAGGGCTGCTGCGTTGTTCATGCCATCCACCTTTGCCTGTCATTACCACTTGGACCTCTGGGCTAAGTAGGATGCAGCCTTTGTACGAGCAGTTTTGTCATCTGTTCTTCCATGATGTCCCTCCTCCGGACAGGTGAGCTTGTTAATCACCCATTAGTGTGCATTCACAGAGACCACAAAGAAGAGAGAGAGGTTACTTACCTGTAACTCTGGTTCTTTGTGTGGTCATCTGTGAATTCACACTTCCTGCCCATGCTCCCCTCTGTCCATCACGTCCATATTTTTAATGCAGTGGCTGGCTTTTTTGGGAACTGAGGCACTTGCCAGGATGGGCGGACCATGTGTACTAGTGGGTAAGTCTGGGTGAACAAATGTTAAGATTCCGGAAATCTTTGCACAGGTGCAGATGAACCCATTAGTGTGAATTCACAGACGACCACTCAAAGAACCAGAGTTACAGATAAGTAAGCTCTCTTTCTCAAACTGGGGTCCCCAGATATTCTTGGATTGCAGCTCCCAGAAGCCTTCACCACTTGCTATGCTGGCCAGGATTTGGGGGAATTGCAGTCCAGGAACATCTGGGGACCCCAATTTGAGAACCACTGCTCTAAACAAAAGCAAAATATTCTAAGTTCCAACTCCCTCCCACCCACTATGTGCTGTGTTAAGCATGAGCAGGCCAATAGTCCAAGTGAAGGAGGTGATTCATCCCTAATATTAAGTGTATCTGAAGATGAATAATTTAAGACATGTTACTTTAAAGGACATTTGTTTTGGAAATCATGTGTATTTTAATATATATAATAATAAAATGTGAGAACAGGCATATATATGTATGGAGAGAAATCTCAGGGAATCCATTCCCTCAGATGGATGTATTGTACCAGATAGTTAACTCAACACTACCTGGCTTTTTGATATATACAGTATGTGCACTTTTTATGGCTCCAGTAACATTTTTCTGCATGTATATATTTGTAGCTTGTGACAGTTCATCCACACATTAAGGAAGCTGTCAAAAAAGCAATACTTAACAGATCAATGATTCAAAGAGTGTGAACTGTAAATATTTGGGAAGATAAATGCTGCATAGTTCCATATTTGTGTAGTTAAGTTTTCCTCAGAGACTTCATACTCTGATGGCTGATTCATGCATGACTCAGTGACATCAGCAGTATACGGTTTGGGTTGAATATGCTGGGTTAAGGTATGTTAGTGGCTGTTTAAAGCAGTGCCTCTATATGGTTGGCATCTCTATGCAGATCTCCTAGCTTCTGTGACATTATAGTTCAAGAAAGAGTCACATACATACCCACTTCTGTAATGGAATGTATTACACATAGATAGGTTCTTCATATATGTACTGTACTGTGTTTCGATAGCATGTAATGAATTCCCTTATTGGCTTGAGTGCCATAAACAAATGGCAAATGGAGTAACAGAATTATAACAGTGCAACCCCATGAATAAGGTATTTCAGATGTACTAAATCTGTTTATATAAACCCTTATATGTATTTGAGCAGCTATAGATAAATGGCATAGTTTATGAGCAAGCCCCTCAGGTTTATAGCTATAAACAATGGTGGCTGGCAATATTTACTCAGCTTACAGAGCACCAAGCTCTATTTTCTGACAGAAGAGATAAGACTCAGGTTTCTACAGGCTGTTGACAGGGAACAAACTAGAAACCTATGTAACATCTGAGCAACCAATGAACTTGGTTGTCACCCTGGTATGTATTCTGGTAAAAATTTATGGCACGGTGAAAGCAATATCTTTTCTTTTTCAGTTAATACTTCCCCTCTTTAGCTGAGCTGGTTTTCCAGAAGTCATTCGTTTGTTGCCCAGATATTTTACTGTTGACATAAAAGAGGTAGGTTGGTACTATTTAGGAAAAAGTCTCAGCACTAAAGAAAACAGTATCACAAGGAATGACAACAATTTAAGTGAAACCAATAGGAGAACTCATTCTTCCCTTCCCTTTTCATCAGAGGCAAGGGAGACATTGTAACAGCACAGTCCTGGTGTTGGCATTATAATGGCTTGGTGTAATGTAACATTTCATTAACCTTCTGTGTGAGGCATCTATCTAAATGCACAGCATATGCTACAGAGTTATCTTCCAATGCCAAGAGGTAGAACTAGTTAGCTCTATCATGGTTTGCACATAAGACAAAGAGCACAACATATTTCCTCAGAAAATTAACCTGTGCAAATTAAATCCTGTGACATCACACAGCTACTATGCTTTAGGTGCAATTTGGTGCAAGCTGCCTGATTGTTTTATAAATTTGACAGGGTTTTTAATAAACGGAACTAAATTGAGTTTTAGAAGAGGTAGCCAGCCATGTTAGCCTGTGAAAGCATATCAGGCTAAATTCACAGAAACAAAACAAAAAAGTCAAAAACATGTGGCACCTTAAAGACTATTATACTGTACTTTAATGTAAGCTTTTGTGGACACGTTCACTGGATTCAAAAGACTATGTATCTTTCCCTATCTATGCACCGATTTAAAATCAATGCATCTTTTTGCCTACATTTAATGACACCAAGTGCAATTTACCAAAGACAAATGTTTTGTAACCTCCTCCTTGGACACACCTCCTTGGACAGAGAGAGGCAATAAAGAGAAATTGCTTGCAATCTTCTGCTGTTGGTTTTGAAAAATTGCAATAACTTTACCTTTTTTATCTTCTTGGAAGTGGCATACAAATGTGATCATCCAGCAATAGGTGTTCTCTGATGACAGCAACTAGCCAAGTCAAAGTCAAAATTATCAGTATTGTTTTATACTAAACAGTGCAGAATTCTTCTGTACTATTTTTCCGCATCTCTATCTTTCCTATGATAGAGGAAAGGAACAATGCTTATGAAAAATTGTTTCATCTAATTGTGTATACCCACTCAAATAGTACATCCATCTTTAAAAGTTTCCTTATATGTGTCCACTTGGTCTCTGAGATCATCACCAGAAGTTTTATACTGATTGTTCTGTAACCAACGCTGTGCCATTGTGTAACATCATAAAGGTGCCCCTTCTCAGTGGAGATGTACAGAGTAGGGAAAGTTAATGGAAAATAATTAACAGTTTAGTTAACAGTTAGAGAGCTCAAAAATCCAGTGACACTTCAGATGCTTACTGGAAGCTTAGCTATTTGTGCAGACCTTCTCGAGCTGAAGATATGGCTAAGGTTAAGCTATGGCTAATTCCATCAAACATTTGATGGAATGTCATTTCTGTCACGAATCTGCCTATACTTTGAAATCGTTATCTGAGACCTTCATTGAAGTACTTTCCCCAAGAGAGGCTTGGAGGGCAGCAGCAAGAGAGAGGTAATTTTCAGTTTTTGCTGCTCTTTCGTCTCTGAGTGTGCAAGTAGCCAGAGTTGTATCTTTTTCAACAGAACTTGTGGCACAAGAGTAGCAGCTTGAGAAGCAAAGTTTGGGTGAAGAAAGGAATGGCTGAAGAGAAACAGTTAAGCACACACACCCCTCCTAGTCACCTCCTTTTCATTTAAATCCATAGCACCCCAGACTCTTTTCCTTGTTAAAAGAGCAATGGAAATATCAGTGGCATGTCTAGATGTGTAGACACTTATATGCTTAAGGCCTTGTCCCAGGGCTTTGTGAGGGAAAATAGCAGACATTTCCAGCTCACTAAGGGAGAATGTCCCTAGCCAAATAGTTCACACCATACTGCTGTCTCGTGATATGCCAAGCCAACTGTTGATACAGGTGCCTCATGTTAGTTAGGGCTGACCTACCACAAGCTTAGCTCACTATTTTAGAGCAGGAAGGGCCCTAGCCCCTGTCATAGTGCCCCACCTTGTTCTGTTGCTGCCCAGAATATGTAGTGTGGCATCAAGAAAGTGAGCAGACCACATCAACCTCTTTGTTTTTTTGCCCTGGAATAATTTCTAGAATCATGGCTCTCTCACTGGCAAAAACATAACTGAAGCTCATATTGTTTCCCTTGCCTCAGGTGCTCACACCCAAATTTATGTTTTAACTTTCCTGACCCTGATTAAGGTTGTTGTTGTTTTTTAAACTCCTTTTTGGTTTATTGGTAGAGCATGTTGAAATACTGGTCTTAGAGTAAATTCTATACTGTACTCCGACATATTTTATGGAGTGTAGCTGTAAAAAAGATAACTTTTTGTAAGATTGGTAGAAGTCACATTAATTGCCACAACTGACATGACAGCTTATCAAACTGTCATAAATTTCATTTTTAGTTGAATGCACTTTATACACCGATCAGAAGAGATTATATTCTGTAAACAAAGCTCTACACTTTCCCTTTACTGTGTAAAATCTGGCATCTCTCCTTCTCCCTCTCCCTCCCGTGGCAAGTTCTTACCAATCGTGGAACAAGGGAGATCATCTCTGACCTTGTGCTTCAGGGGTACTCTGAGCATTTGCAGAACTCAGTGAGACAGCAGAAACATCCCATGTCTAAACACAGACAGAATAATGACAACCACAACTTTTGGATAATTTCCACAACAGCTAAGAATTGTAAGACCCTTTTTCAACCCCCCCATCCCTCCCCAAACTGGTGTGCACAACGAGTGGTCTTGGCAAAGCACATTATCTGTAAGTATGTATCCACCTAATTTGAAAGCCCTGTTGACAGCACAGAACACACACGTATACATGTATCCATGGGAATTTTTCCAGAAGCAGGAAAAGCATAAATGCACACTGTAATTGTAGTTGATGGGCATAGTATGTATTGCTGCATCATACCTGGGAATTTTCAGTGTGTGACCATGTGCTATGCTAATTAGTGTCATGTTAACTGACATTTAGAAGCTGACCACAAAGTGACAGAAAATTTTGGTAATTGAACAAGAGAACTGCAGAACTGCATTCTATTCAGAGTTCAAAGATACGCCATGAACTCCTGGAAAAAAAAACCTGGATATTTTCTGGCAACAGTGTGCTTATCCTATCATTGCCAATATCATATAATTTGATAGAAAAATGGACCCAAATGTGAGCCACCAGATTTGATTGACTTACAAAATTCCATCATCCCTGATCAAAGGTCATGCTAGATAAGGGAATGATAGGAAGTGAAAGCAAGCAACCTCTGAAGGCCCAGTTTTGATAGCCACAACCCTGCAATTATTTGTTTTATCTTAGAACCATGGGTGCTTCTAAGATAGTAACCTTTTGTTCTCCACCTCTTTTGGTCTACAGCAATGGTTCCCAACCTTGGGTAATTCAGGTGTTCTTGAACTGCAGCTCCCAGAAAGCCTCAGTCAGCACTGCTGGCCTTGAAGGCTTCAGGGAATTACAGTCCAAGAACACCTGAGTTACCCAAGGTTGGGAGCCGCTGGTCTGCAGTTTCCCTCAGCCTTGCCCAACATGGTCAATAGCAGAGGTTGTGCAAGACATAGTCCAAACATCTGGAGAAATAACGTTTCCACACTCATGTTATAAAAACTGGCAATGGGAGCAAAAAGTAGTAGCTTCAGTAGAGAGAGGAGAAAAGACTACATTTGAAGAGGTTTGGAATGAGTCTGCACTACCAACTTTACTGTTCATGTCAGTCAGCCTCTTGTAGATGTTGTGTTGTTTGAATTGTAAACTTCACAATTAACCTTTTGGAACTGCACATCTTGGATCTTGATACATATTTTAAGAGTCCTGCTCTCATCAGAGAATCAGTCCTCTGTTCCTGTTGGACTTAGGGACTGAACAGCAGAATGTGGTATAGTTTATAGAAATATGGCACATTCACTCACTGCTGCAAAAAACTGGGCTCCATTTTAGGATGAGCATAACTCTCAGTCACAGCACCTCCTCCCTGCAGTTTTAACATAATGATGGGTGTTGTCTGGATGCATTCCTAGTCACTAGAGTACATTTTGTCTACACCACAACATTAAAATAACGCAATCCTTAATTCTTCCTCTCAGGGTATCTTGGGAACACAGATCCTCCAAACATAAATCTCTGGATTCCTTTGAATAGAGCCATGTTAATTAAAGTGATATTCGTGGTGTGCTGTTCCTTTAAGAGCCCTGGAATCCAGTGGTTCCCATCTCTGAGTCCCCAGTTGTTCTTGGACTATAACTCTCAGAAATTATAGAAAGTGATTTTTGTATGAATGTGAATTTAAAAGCACTTTTCCATTAGTAATTATCAGCTGATATATTTATTATTTATTTTTTATTTATAAATTTAATAAATAAATAAAATAAAAAGTGATTTTTGTATGAATGTGAATTTAAAAGCACTTTTCCATTAGTAATTATCAGCTGATATATTATTCAACGTTCACCATATCTGAATCCTATTAATAAATGTTGGTATTAATGGATGCCAAAGTGCACTGAGGATATATTGCTCTCCCAAGGGCCCAAATGCAGGCATCTAGCCACCTCTACTCCTATATATATACAGGAGTGGATACTTCTGATGCATGATTTGAACTGAGGAAAATGGAAATCGGCATTGGTTCCTGGAACAAAAAGAGAAAAGCTGAGTGAAAGCTGAACCCCTCCATGAAGCACAGTGTGACCAAAGCTGAATAAAGCTTTTGCAATTCATCAAAAACTGCAGATGTTCTACACTAAACATTTACAGACAATGTTTAGATAACATCGTTTGTAAAGAGTGGGCTTGCAGTGGAGTTTGACTTTGGACAATGGTGATTATGTTTTATAATTAAGTACAGTGATTAAGTATACAGGAGTCTCACCCCATATCCATTAATTATGTATTCCAAGACCTATTGCAGATGCTTGAAACTGTGTATAGTAGCAAACCGTATATATATACTGCAACCATGGCCACAACACTATTTCTATAGAGCAGGGTAGTAGCGGTGGCAACAGCAGGAGCAAAGTGACAGTCATACTAAGTATAATTGATGGGTGGCTTGCCCCGTCCAGCAGCTGTTGCATCTGCTTTCTTGTACTTGGAATAAAGTGGTTTGACAAAGTAAGAGCTCATTGGAAGGTAGAGGGTGAGCAGAGGTGCAGCGAACACTAGTAGCTGCAGTGAGAGGAGGAGGAAAAGCAAATGGCAGTGGTGGGTCTCTGAATTAGCTCTCAATCTAGGAGCTGTGTATGTGGCATTATAAATGACCAGAATGAATAATTCCGGATAAACCATGGGTAATTGAAGCCACAGATATAGGGTTCTCCTGTATTTAATGGTTTTACAATAAAGGGATCAGAAAAATAAAGCTTTAAAAGGGAACTGGACTATTTATAAGATGTTTCCATTTGTATTAACCTCCTGGAATTCAGTAAGTCTGGCCATTAGCAAGCTGTAACACCATAATGAAGAATTTACAGAACAATTAGCTTTGCTGTATGCAAAAATGGTGTCCTAATAGGGAAGCTACAGTATAAAGTAGAACCATGATATCCTTGGGGGATTGGTTCTAAGCTCCTCCCTGCATGCTGAAAAACACAGAAGCTATACAGTGGTGCCTCAACTTACAAACTTAATTGGTTCAGGAAGATGGTCATAACTAGAAATGGTCATAAGTTGAAGCACTATTTCCCATTGGAATGCATTGAAATGCAATTAATCCATTCCGGCCCAAAGGAAAAAAAAATCACAAAAAAAATCACTGCAAGACCGGTCAGAAATGCGATTAATCCCTTCCAGCCGAAGGGAGGGGAAAGCAATTGAGCATGCAAGACCCATTACAAATTCAAACAAGACAAAGCAAAATCAATCATGCGTGCAAGACTTAATGCAAAGAAAACAAACCAAAAACCAATCAACCTTGCAAGACCCATTGCAAATGCAAACAAGACAAAGCAAAAAGCAATCAAGCAGATCATGCAAGATCAGAAATGGGGGGGGGACGAAAAAGCAAACAAACTCCCCAAGACCCATCAGAATTGGGGGGAAAAGCAAAAAACCAACAACCCCCCAAGACCCATCACAGCACAGAAACATAACCCCCCAGCTCAAAACCATGTTGCAAAAACACCCAGAACAGTTTTTAAAAAGCAGAAAACAACACCTTACCTTATAAGGCAGCCCGAGGCCTCCCTGCTCTCAGAAGCAGAAGGAGGCAATCCCAAGCCTCCGACGATGATGCGCAGTGTCTAACTGCTGGGGCAAAAGAGCTACAAAGAAGCAGCCTCATCACCACGTACAACTAGAAATTTGAATTTCCTGCCTTTTCCCCCTGCCTTTTTTTGTTCATAAGTGGAAGCTCCGGTCGCAAGTAGAAGCAAAATTTTGCGGCCATTGCTGGTCGAAATGGTCGTAAGTAGGGGCATTCGTAAGTGGAGGCACCACTGTATGGTCTCTAGTGGCCATTTCTGGTAACTACACCCTGGAAATACCAATCAATGACTATTTCTGGGAGGTTTTTTTAGTATTTCAGCTAGCAGATAAGTGAATCAGCAGATAATGATCCCACAAATGGGAGGTCCTACTGTGCTACAGTGTGTTTAATTGCAGACATGTAGTAAATTTAATTTAAGAAATAAATGGGAGTGTATGTATAAGGTGGAATGTTGGTATATGTGAGAAAGGAGGTCTAGGCTTAACGAGTTTGTACTGAATTCCCCAAAATGTTGATTTAGTCCTGCCAACAGTACAGGCACTCTAAGGACTTAGGACCAAGGTGAAATGCAAATCTGTCTTCTGACTTTTATAGGAATGGGATTGGTAAAGTTTGTTTTCTCCAGGGGAGGTTTTATAGTGTAGTAATGAAAAAATATGTGATAGTAAAACCTGGGTGATTTATTTTCCTTTGAATAAAGTATAACACCCATTTGATATATGAGCTTTTGTTATAAACAGCCATTTCAAACAAAAGTATATGGTAAATGAAAAAGATTGCTTTATTTATACTAGCAAACACTAATGCTGAAAAAGAAAATAAACTGACGGCATGCAGAATTGCTTGCCCTGTTGAATGCAGGTGGATGCCTTTACCAGCAAACCAAGCAGTATTCCTGTTTCTCATTTTGAAAAACATCATAAGGATTTCTAAGAAGTATGGTACAAATCTTATAGTCTGGTAATTGGCACTGAATTCAATGGAACAGAAAGCTTCATTTTAGTTGATAAAAGGCCAGAACAAATCAGAAATTTAAAGAAATGTGAGGAAAATAGATATGAATGAAAATCTAAAGAGATCTGTGAAAACAGGGCTCCTGTTATGTGTAAGAAGACACATAGCCCTTGGATCTCACAGTTAGACAAAGCAATGAATTGTCAGTGAAGATTGTCTCAATCTTGTCACTAATGATGGTCTCCTATAGCAGCACCAGCTGCGAACAATTTTCTGCTGCAGTTTTTGCAAGCAGATTGTATGAAGATGAACTGTTGTCATGAGACAAATATATATAAAAGCTTTGCCTTGCTATTGTGAGATGCAAGCACTACTTTTAAAAAAATTCTTTGCTTCATGAAGCACGAAGTTCACTCCTTGAAATAGAACTGGAAGGACCCTGTAGACTGGAGTTCCCTGTTACCGTGCGTTAATTATAGACCATGCATGGTATACAGTGAATTAGTCTGCATTTACATTATTTATGTTTGAGATCAAGCCCGAGAAAATTGTGGCAATTGAAAAGACTGGCAATGTTGCTAGAGTTGTAATCACCTTGTTCTAAAAATATCATCTTAAGGAGTGGGCTAGACTGAGAACTATGGGTGTCGTGCCACTTATGTATGTGACTACACATGCCTTGTTCATCCTAAGTGATAAAGCTGGCCAAAGAGGCCCTGAAAGGAAGAGGTGTTTTTCTGTCTGAGCTTAAGACAGTTGTGGTAGAACCACAATTTAAAAATATATCTGTGAACCGCCTCAGGTGAGGTTATCTAGAAGTTGAGTCATGGCAACAGAACTTCTTTCTTATTAGAGTGAAATATTTCACTACTTATCCAAGTAGCTTCTTCAGTCTGGGGAGAGTTGGTAGGAGATCCCTGATTTATCTGCCACATTGGTTTCACTCCCCCCCCCCCGGTCTGAATAGGCTCATTAGAAGGACAAAGGACTGGGGGTGAGTGAAAATCGCACTTCTGCAGTCCTTTTCCACCCATTGTCATGAATTTTTAATAGTCATTAATGTCTTTCCACAACTCTTTGCATTGGACCGCAGATACTATATTGCTCCTGTTGTGTTTTGGTGTCCAGTCTTTTGGGTGGACGAATCTCTGCCTTAATGTGGTTGTGGGTTTGAAGTGCATGGGTGCGTGGTGTTTACCAAAAATGCTTTTGAGCTTTCAGGACACATCCACCATGTAACACCATGCAGTCCAATGCAAAGAGGAGTGTTTGGAGCTCTGCACTGGAGAAGCCAAACAGTCACCAAACAGGAGAATGGCCCAGCACAGAAGGGGAAACGGTTCAGGACCACAATCAGCAGTGTTCCTTCATTTGAAGGATAAAGGGCATCATTTGATGACCAAGATGTACTAATTTTGGACCTAGCAGATAGGTGGTTTGAGAGAGGGGTCAGAGAGCTCATACATGTGTATATAGATAATCCCTCACTCAACACAGGTGTAGGCCTTAGAGACAATCTGTCTCCTATTTATCATGCTGCCCTTTCATCCATCTCCAGACTGTTAACGTTCCATGACAATGGGTGGAGAAGGACTGCAGAAGTGGGATTTTCACTCACCCCCAGTCCTTTGTCCATCTAAGGAACCTATTCAGACCAGGGGGGGAAGTGAAACCAACATGAAATATATATCAGGGATCTTCTACTAACCCTCTTCAGATGGAAGAAGCTACTTGGATGAATAGTAAAACATTTCAACTTAATAAGCCGCCTAGAGTGGTCACAACTGACTAGATAGGCGGGGTATAAATGAAATAAATAAATATAATAAATAAAAATAAGAAAGAAGTCCAGTTGCCATGACTCAGCTTCCAGACACAATTTAGAAAGTATTGACTTTGATCACCGCAGAACTTTGTCTAACATTCAGTGTGAAGTCAAGGTACTTAAATGTTTTCTGTCTTTGCTTCAGAAATTCTTGAATGAAGCTGATTACCCAAGGCCCTTTCAACATGGATCAGGACTTTTGTCTGGACAGAAGCAGTTGTGAACGGCCTAGTAGATATTCTGTGGCAGAATACATTGTACAGAAGAAGGCAGTGGATTATTTCTTACCTTGAAAACCCTATAATGAAGCGGTCCAAAATGAAATGAAAGATAGTGCTGAATGTGGGTAGTTCCTCTCTGTTTTGCTGAACATCTCAGTGGCGTTTCATATCGTTGACTGTGGTACTTTTCTAGACTACCTGCCAGAAATAAGTTGAGGGGAGTGGTGGTAGTCTTTTATTAAAATGTTTCTATTATAACGGTTCCTCTAAGGTTGATTTTAATGGTGGAGCTTTTCTGCTTAACATGGTTGCAGGATGTTGACTGCAGTGTTCCTGAAAGTTTCATTTCTTCTTATGCTGTTTAACAGTTATGTAAATATATTGGGAGAGGTCATTTAGATAACCATTCTTGTATGCACACCCTCATGTGAGGGGATTTGAGAGTGTAAGAGAGCAATGCCATCAGGAGGCTAGACTCCATTATGAGCCTGGACTCCTAGCTGGGCCACTTCAATGTTCACAACTGAGGCAACAGACTAAGATGCATCCACCTTCTTCAAGAGTAATGGCTACAGAGGCAGAAGAGAAATGACAGTGATGGGGATGGAGAAACTTCTGGAGGGTTGCTATCGATTAGCAGCAGTAGTGGAAGGTGGATCTTTGAGGGACAACAGGGGTGACACTCAAGCTAACTTGTTACTACTGTGCAGAAGAAGGCAATGTTAAACCATGTTGAATATTTCTTACCTTGAATTCCCTATAATGAAATTGTCCAAAGTGAAACGAGATAGTGCTAGAAGATGATACTTACCAATAGACCTTATCTGCCCATGTGAAGTCTTTGCAGATATGCACTGACATGACAGAGTTGCAAGGCACAATATGAAACAGAATTAGGTATGTTAAAGTCCTGTTGATTTCAAAGGGAATGTACAGATTAAATGGTTTTCAATGCATTCCTAAGGGAAATGCAGATTCGACCTACAAACTTTTCGACCTAAGAACCACCTTCCAATACGGATTAAGTTCGTAAGTCGAGACCCCACTGTAACCAAGTTGATGCACAGACAGAGCTCTGAAGTCTGGGACACAATTTTACTTCACCTCCAGTACTTAACCCCTTTTTTATAAGGATAATATGGATTGGCATCTACTATACTATTTCACAAAATGGTCCGACTACTGTCCGATTATACTTCATTTTCTTATAATAACCAGTGAATGGTTATTGTGAGATTACTACTGTGTCCGTTTAAGTCCTATTGTGAAAAGGATGCTGCCTTCAGTATTTCTTAGTTATAACTGAACAGTAATCTGATTACCTGAAATCACCCAGAGGTCTTGAGGGAAGAGCAAGATTAAAGCTCAGATATCATTTCCCATCAGTGGGCAACTAGAATGTTGAATCTGAAGGACAGGTAGATGTAAATAATGATTGCCAGAGGGATTAAACCTGTCTGCAAGATCCTGAAAGAATACCTTTCCAGCATCTAAAATATCAACTGTCATAATCTCTCACAATCATATCCCTTGAGAAATGCGATGCTCTTGCTTTAAGGAGGAATTTTACATAAAGAGACCAACAAATGGGGTGAATAAATGCCGCACTGATGTCTTGTGGAGATTTTTTAAAAAAACTTTACAACAAACTCTCCTTTGCAAATTTAGTAACAGATTAAGAGTGCAAAGGGAGGTGTGGAGATAATTTAGGGAAATCTAATTCTGTTTTAAAAGATTTGCAATAAATTCCACACTAATCCATTCCATTATACTTTTCTTATTGGCATACTGGATTATAAAACTTTAATTAGAAGAGTCAAAGCTACCTAATAATTTGCCCATTTGCAAGCACTTCAATTGATTTATCTATCTACTGCAGCTCTAAGCAGACCATCTCCCCTCCAAAAAAACTTTGTATGCTTTTACTGTAGAAAACATTGTCCCAATTCAGAGGTGAGGATGCACTTGATCTCTTTGTCCATTTATTTCACTGGAAGGACTAGTCCCTTTATAAAGGATATACTGTATGCAGATCAGAGTTCTCATGACTAGGATAGTCATGTCTTTAATGTACAAGTCAAGTAGCTTCATGTGCAAGTTTGCACTAGTTTTCCAGTGTCTTGAGCAGTACGTTGGCTTCTAAGACCATACAGGGGCTCACGTGCCGGTGCCATGGCAGTAGTAGGCCCCTGTCTGTGGAACTTGGTCAAAAGTTCTTAATAAACCAGATCTAGTTTAAGTAGACATTACTAGGAATCAGTATCCATAAAGACAATGATAGTTTGGAAAAATGCTGAACAAGCTGCTTCATGAGAAAAAAAATCAAATTGTTTCTCCCCCCCCCTTAAATGTCTCTTAGCAGCTTAGAAACATAAATAGATTGGCTCTTGTTCATGTATTTTGTCCAGTGCGTTGAGTGAAAAGACTCTAACAGGGTTTCCTTTTGCTGCTATGTGTTGAGAATTGAATATACATTATAAGATGGCAATGTTCACTCTTGGTTTGGTATTAAAGCCCAACCACAGAAACTCCAGTCTCTGAAAACAAAATGATGTTAGCATTCAATATGGTTATTGCATGCTGCATAATACCATGTATATGTAAGCATGAAATTCTAATGTTTATACAATAAAATATGATCAAAATGCATTTAGTTTCTTTTTTGGCACATTGTTACAAAGAGTCTGGTGGATAGGACAGAGTCAGCCGGGCAGGAGGAAAACACATGAATATTTGGAACTGGATCTGGAGTCTTGAGCCTCATCTGTTTGGAGAGTATGCCAAGCACCACCGTCAACATAAGTCCATCCCAGTATACGGGAATCATACTAGCAAAACTGCTCCAATGCTCTTCACATATCTTGTCATACTGTAGTGGCTGAACAATTTATGACATGAATTGAGTGCTTCACCCATCCAGCCTGTTGTGATTAATTTCTTACATGTCTTTGAATCACAGACGATCAATGAAGGAGAGTTGTAGATATTACTGGGGGGGGGGGGAAGCAGCTTTGGCATTTTAGGGAGACTTTGAAAGGAGATCTTTTCAACCATTTGTTTCACAAGAACAAACACCTTCATTAGAATTTCAGGTGTTGCATCTAAAGCACTGAAAACATCTAAAGTCTAAAAAATGTGCATATTCTTATGTTAATAAATGCATAATCTTATATTTTAGGAAGAAATGTGTCAATTATTACCGTATATACCTTTGTCAGAGTTATTTGGAAATCTTTTTTTGTTTGTTTCTTCTGGGAATGGTTTTTGCTTCAGATTCTTTCCCTAACAATTTTCAGTATTTCTTCTGTCATCCATCTAGTCTTTACTTTTCTTTTGACTACAAGAATATTCTTCCCTAATAGTATCTTTGTTTTAACTCCACAGTTCCTCTGGTTTACAGTCAATTGAGTTTAGTAATGCAAGTCTGTTCTTTAAGTGGACTTTAAATCCATCAGAAATTTTATTTCAAATATACTTTGCATCATGATTCTTTTAGGGTCTTTTTCCAGATTTATTCTAATTTTTTATATGAACAATTTGTGGTAGCCCAATATACTCCTGGTCTCGTTTTGGCAAGAGCAATCTTGCAATCCAATAACACTGGCTTTCCTTACTGAGTGTCATGTTAGGTCATTCTTCCTACTGTCACTCTCCCTTCCCAGCACAATTGTATTTTCCAGTGAGTTCTGCTCCCCTGCTTGGAGTCTCTTTATGGATGGTAGTAAGTACAAGGTGGTAACCTGTAGACCATCTTGATTGCTGACATTGGTGTTGCCAATATTCAGGCTGCCCTTTGCTATGTAAAGCTTGGTATTCTTTTTCCTGCTGGCAACACGGGCACAATATTTTGCAGTAATATTGGGCAATTTCCTGGCATTTTGAATTGTGAAGCACAATATCACACATTCATAAAGGTTATATATTGCTGGGAAAAGTAGTGGTGGAACATTCATAAGTTTTTTAAAAATAATAAAATATGTAACTGATTTCTATGAGGAACATTGCAAATTCTGGAAACATGCCATTAGTTTGATATAGGAATTGTGCTTTATTTTTTAAATCTTTTATTCCCAGAATTGCAACATATAACTTAGCATCTGCCTTAAAATGCATGAAGAGCTAACAACTCACTGTCATTTTGGTCTGACTTAATGTTATCGTCTGCTTGATTATTGCTCTCACAGGGAGAACAGAGCATTTTGATATTATCCAATCCTCCGGAGAACAATTCAGACCAGCTGGTTTGCTATATATTCCATAATTACCCGGCACATGGAGCCATTTTGAATCCTTAAAAGGCACTAGGGGTTCAGTTTTCAAAATATTTACAGCTTTTTATTTTTCTCAAAACAATCCATTTACATATTAAACCAGATTTGTTTGGCTTTTATCTCCGTTCCTTAAGAAACCTATCTGAAAACAGATTGTGTTCATCAGTTAACAGGTCAAAGACAAAGGGTAAGAGCAGAGGACACTTCAGATGTCCCAAACAGTTTGTGCTTCAAAACAGGCAAATAAAAGTGTGCTTTCTCCTTCCTCATAAACAAAGGGCAGCTGTTGGGAAATATGTTGTTCTGCTGCAGACACCAGGGTAAAAAAAAGTGTGACAACACCTTGAGTACCTTGGCAGATAGAAAGTTGGAGTAGAAATAAAATAAAAGTTCACAAGTTTTTCCTCCAGTACCCATAATGTTTTCATAAACATCTAGTTAGGGATTATATTCACCTGGAATCAGCTCCTGGAGATAAGACTCCCCGCCTTGTGTCAAGGGTGGAGGACATTTGTTTGCAAATATCTCTTTTCAAAAGAATGAAATTAAACATTTGCTAATCAGCTGCTCAGAGAGGGGCATGGATTCTTGTCTCTTTCTCTATTGAACAGGATTGTAACTTTTAAAAGTGGGTACATCTCCTATAGCCACGAGTGCTCTGTTTACAATATATTGGGTGTGCACATTTGTTTGGGGGTTGTGGTTTGTTTGTTTTCTCACTTAAAGATATGCATGGGTCGGAATGACAGTCAAGATATTGGTGAGCAATCATTTTATTTTATGCCTTTTGCAGCACTGATTCTTGCCTCTAAATTGTCGACCCTCAGAGACAGGGGTCTGTCTTTCAAAGTAAAATTGCTGCCATTTGCCCTGAGTCAAAGGAATAAGGAGGTCTATAAATTTAGATCAATCAATGCATTAAAATTTCTCTCAGAAGATACCCTTGTCAATGACTGACTAATCTGCCTGTCAGCTTAGGATATGTGTGTGCATATATCTTCTCTAGTAGGTACCTTTCCAGAATATTATACACTGTTGGCACTCAATAAATGTTAAATCATGGTCACAGTAGGAGGAATGTAGTATACATCACTGACTTACGATATATCAGATTCTTTGCTAACCAGGGGGGTGGAGAAGGAATGCACTATATTTGAACAGGGCTACATTATTGACCTATGTAAATTGTGGTGTGAATTCTTAAAACCATTACAGAGAGTTGGGGGGAAAAGTAGATGATGATAAAATGACCAACATGGAGAGAAGTTAAACTGCTCTTTAAGGTAGTTTGTTGACAATGGTCATCAACACAGCTCATTTTGTGGTAATGCATTTTCTAGCACTAGGAATACTTTTAAAAAACTCTCTGAGAGGACAGGCACCCCAGATTCAATCAGAGTAACTCAATAGTCTTCTTAAATTGATGTGCAAGGCTTACGGAGAGAGTATCTTACAGTCTTAAATGGCTTCATGGTTGGGAAATGTAAACTGACAATGACACTCTGGTCCTGAGATGCCTCCAAGAGCCTACTTTTGATCAAGGCAGATCAGGATACGGTCTGCCTTTTCTAACATATGTGCAGATGTTAACTTACTCTGCTGGTGTTCTAGGATATGATGAACAGGAACTGTGTAGAGTGATACCCTAAATTGAAGGTATCTTTTCTTTATGCATGATTCAGCTATCTGGATTGTATGACTCACATTTATTTGGTGCTCATTGGCCCAGCAGTGACATTTGTTAGGACTAAAATATAACAGTATTTTTCACAAGAAGGGTTACATTATGAGTTCTGGGGGGGAAATCTGAGATCTAGGTAATGCCTTGATTCTGGGCATGTGCATCTAGATAGCTGAGCTATCTGCTGAAGATGTAAGTGGGTGAAATGAACCACGGACACTACAGTTTTTATTTCACTTGACGATGTTTTCGCTCTACAGCGATTTCGCTGGAACGAATTAATGTCATCAAACGAGGCACCACTGTACTTGGGTCTCCATGGTAAGCGCTGGGTCAAGATGGACCCCGAGACTGTGAACTGAATTCTTTGTGGTGAGAGTCACCCCCCCAAAAAAAAGAGAGTGAGTTCAAGCCACTGACATTCGGGCCGCACACTCGTAGGACCTCCATCTTGTCTGAATTCAACTTCAGTCCATTCAACTGCATCCATTGTAGGACAGCCTCCAAGCACTGCCCAAGGTGGAACGACATTCACTGCAGATGGAAAAAAGGAGATGTAGAGCTGGTTGTCATCAGCATATTGATGATACGAAGCTCCACATCCCCGAATGACACACACCCACCCAGCGGCCTCATATAGATGTTAAACAGCATTGGGGAGATGATCGAACCCTGCGGAACCCCACAACTGAAGGACCACAGGGCCAATACATTGTTCCCAAGCTGGACTCTCTGTAGATGGCTCTCCAAGAAGGACCAGAGTCAAGCAAGAGTAAAGCCACCAATCCCCAACTCAGAGAGCCTCCTCAGGAGGATACCATGGTCAATGGTATCAATGGTGACTGAGATACTAAGGAGGACAAGCAAGGACATTTTGCCCCTGTTGGCCTCCCTAAGTATGTCATCCAGCAGGGCAACCAATGCCGTTTCCATGCCATGCCGTGGCCTGAAGCCCGACTGAAATGGATCTAGGGATCCAGCTATACATAAAGAAAGGGCTCATTTACCTTCTGTCTCTTTTCTTAAGCAGCTGTCTCTCTGCAAGAAAAGTATAAGAATACCAGGATTATAATATTTAGATGCTGGAATCCCAACATCAGTTATGTGGGAGAGAGTGGAGAACTCATGTGGCTTCACTGGCACAATTGTCACAGATTCCTGTACATCATCAGCTCAGAAATGGGAAATGAAACACACACTCAGAAATTCCTGAATGGTATAAAAGGACATATGAACTCATCCATTATCCATAATAAGACACAGACAAAGCAAAACATAAACAAAATACTGTCAGTGTTTTGATGGCTATCAGAAGCTCTGAAGGCAAGAGAGAGACCACAAGCCAGAGAGTGAGCGAGCTGATGAACACTTAAGGTACCCTTTTGCAGTATACACAGTACCCTTGATATAGATGGCAGCAATAGCTATGCTGATTTCCTACCAACAGCCCTGGTAGAATCCTTCTAGACAGGAGTTTGATTCCTCTTGTATGTCAAATTGTTCTTTTTTAGTAGCAGCCCATGAAAAGAAGATGGGACTGCTCATCACAGATTACTCAGTGGGGCATGAGTCTAGGTGCAGCAGTGAAGGACTTCTTTGTCAAGTAGGGAGCGGGAAAGGCTAGAACATGGAACAAAAGGAGTCACAGTCATGCACTAATAAAGCAACCTCCAGTGACTTGCTCTAACAGTTGGGGAAAGGGAGATATAAGTCTGAACTGTAATGGGCAATGGGAAGAGCAAGACATCAGCTAGTTTGTTTTTTCCATGCCTGGTCAAAATGAGTTACGTCAGAAGCACAAGAGTGTGATGCACGGGAGCAATTCTCTAACTAATCAACAACAGTGGCAGGAAACATGCACATCCTGGGACCCTTGCTTTCTCCCTTCCCCAACTGCAAGGCTTTCTCCTCTATGCAAGGAACAAATGAGCTCCAAGAGAAGCTCTCACCTTGTGGAACAGCTCAGGTTCCACATGTAGGGGGCCATAGATCTGAGCCTATAGTGCAGTTGTACTTCAGAAAACATAGGGAAATACAATACACATAGGTGTATCTGGGCCAGTTAGTGAACACATTGTTATGGGCCAATGAACTCTTTTATTCTGTCCTGCATTTGACCAATTCCCTCTGCTGTCTTCACCTTTTCCCATCTTTCAGGTGTCCAGGTCCTGCCAGCATCAAGCTCTGTGCACACACATGCAAACATTTTTCAGAGTCTCATCTGAAGAGAGCTTATGCTAGATCACTGTATAATTGGTTGATGAAGGAAAGGGATCACTTCCTTCATATGCTTTGCAAACTGTATTAATGCACAGCATCTGTAATGGAATGACATGGCAATTCTTAAATAGGAGATCATAGACTTCATTGGGGCTGTAACATTACCAAGGGTACTCTACCAATACTGGAGGGGGGAATAATCCAGGATGTTTAGATTGTTCCCCAGCTTTGTTGATGGCTGTCAAAATGAAACAGCCTGCAATGCTTTATAGCAGTGGTTCCCAAACTTCTCAGAACCGTGGGACGGGGTCTGTGCGTGGGGGGGTGGAGACACATTCGCGGATGGGTGTGGCACACTCATGGGTGAGTGGGGCATGCATGGACACATGCACATGAGCATACCACGTCCACCTGCAAACATGCCATGCCCACCCGTGAATGCGCCTGCTCACCCACACATGCGTGCAAGCATGCCACGCCCACTATGCGTGCATGCAGGGGTGGGTGGGAGATCTGTCTCTGCAGCCCAATCTTGTGAAGCCCACAGACTGGCACTGGGCTGTGGACCAGAGGTTGGGGACCCCTGCTTTATAGAACTCTAAAATACTGGAAGAATGTTCAATAGACAACATGTAAATAAAGAAGCTTTATTGTTATGGTACCTTACTGAATCTCTGTTTTGCTGATACTTTCAGAAAATGGAAAGGTTTAGTTGGGGCATGGGCTTTAAAGTCAAATAAGACACATGGGTACAAAAGCTTAGTTACTTTGATTCATCTCAAGGGGTGTTAAAGGCAAACATTTCCCAAAGATATTTGGCTTTGAAAATGCGCTGTGTCCAGCAAAGCCTTGATTGTCATTGCTTGAACCTCTCAAGAATCGTCATATTGATTTAAAAGACAAAGTTGCTGATTTGCAAAATGTAAAATTTCCTGCCTGGCTGACACAGTCATTTCTATGTGAATTAAAGGATGTTGAAGTAGACCTGCAACAAGAAATAACAGAGCTCCAGAACGATGGATCAGCAGGGATGATTCATAGATCTAATGTCAGTTCAGAGATGAAATTGCCAAAGTTATTCTCAAGTAGCAGATTGTGCATAGACATCAGCTGTGGTTTACCATTCACTCTTTTTGGGGATGTTCTTATTTATTTATTTATTTATTTATTTATTTATTTATTTATTTATTTATTTATTTATTTATTTATTTATTTATTTATTTATTGTTAGATTTTTATCCTGCACCTTCTAGACAAAGTCTACTCAAGGCGGCTTACATAAAATCATTCATAAGACAATATACATATACAGTTAAAACAACAATTTAAATTAACAAGATTAACATTGGTCAAGATGGAAAGAAATAAAGAAAATGAAATTAAAAGAAAAATCAAGTATTGATAGGAGGGAAGGCCTGCATAAAGAACCAGGTCTTTAATTGGCTCTTAAAAACTCCCAGCAAGGGTGCCAGGCGAATCTCTGATGGCAAACTGTTCCAAAGTTGAGGGGCCACTGCTGAGAAGGCCCGATTTCTTGTTCGTTCTTTTCGGACCCCTCTCGGTGTTAGGCCCCTCAACCATCTTTCCTGACTATGAAGAGTGACTCGAGTAGATCTAGGTGGGAGAAGGCATTTTGAAAAGCATTAAGGTCCTAAACCGTTTAGGACTTTATAAGTCATCATTAACACTTTGAAATCAAGGTGGAAACAAATGGGCAGCCAATGCAATGTAGCCAGAATGGAAGAGATGTGCTGGTATTTTCTCTCTCCACAAAGTAATCTGGCTGCTGCATTCTGCACCATTTGAAGCTTCCGCATCAGTCTCAAAAGTAGCCCCAGGTAGAGCACATTGCAGTGCTCTAATCTCAAGATTACAAGCGCATGGACCAGAGTGGTGAGGGCTCCACCATCAAGATAGGGCAATCCACCACAGATGGCAATAGACATAAGACATAAGACATAAGACATAAGAAATTTATTTGTCATTGCGCTCACAAGTGGGTGCAACGAAATGAGGTGCTCTTCCCCAAGGTAAAACTGGAAAACACTACAAAAAAAAGTTAAAATATACACAACAATAGGCGGAGCAGACCACTGACACCACTTGGGTTTCCATGGTGAGCGCCAGATCCAGATGTACCCCCAAGCTGCAAACCTCACTCTTTGCAGTGAGAGTCACCCCCCCCCCAAAAAAAAGAGAGGGAGTCTCCCAAGCTGCTAATGGAGGGGCCACCCACCCTCAAGACATTTTTCTGGTCTGGGTTCAGCCTCAACCCATACTCCTTCATCTATTGCAGTACAGCCCCAGACAGCACTGAAGAGACAGAACGACATCCACTGAAGTAGGTAAAAAGGAGATGTAGAGCTGCGTGTCATCAGCGTATTGATGGCACGAAGCCCCACACCCCCTGATGACCCCACCCAGTGGCCTCATATAGATGTTAAACAGCATTGGGGAGATGATCGAGCCATGCAGAACCCCACAATTGATACTCCACGGGGCCGAGACACTCTCCCCAAGCTGTACTCTCTGAGGACGGTCCTCCAAGAAGGATCAGAGCCAGGCAAGAGCCAGACCACTGATTCCCAGCTCGGAGAGCCTCCCCAGGAGGATACTGTGGCCGACGGTGTCGAAGGTGGCTGAGATCTCGAGGAGGACTAAAAAGGACATTTTCCCCTGTCAGCCTCCCTCAATAGGTCATCCAACAGTGTAACCAGTGCCGTTTCTGTGCCATGGCGCAGCCTGAAGCCTGACTAGAACGGATCCAGGGAATTGGTTTCATCCAAAACAGCCTGAAGCTGATCAGCCACCACCCTCTCCACCACTTTACTGAGGAAGGAAACATTGGTGACAGGCCTATAATTACCAATATTGTCCACCGCCAAATTACGTTTCTTCCTAATGGGCCTAATGAGTGTCTCCTTGAGGGCAAGAGGAACCTTGCCCTCCTGGAGAGACCCATTAATTATCGCTGTGGCCCATTCCATTGTTATAGGCCTGGCTGCTTTGATTAGCCAGGCTGGACAAGGGTCAAGAGAGGAAGTGGTGGCCTGACAGTGATCAAGCGCTTTGTCCACCAAATCTGGCGTCACAGGCTGAAAGAGTTTGAGTTTTGCCGGGCAAGGCAGAGCGCTGGACATATCTTCTTGATCCACTGTTTTTTAAAAAAGGAGAGAGGTCCCAGCGGATGGCCTCCACTTTAGATTTAAAAAAATGTTGCAAATTGATCAGGTGAGATATTAGTAAGAGGCCCATCCCCTAGACCAATTCCAGATGGATCGCAAACTATACAGAAGAGTTCCACCTGCTGATTTGAAGCTTCGCTTATCTGGTTAGCGAAGTGTGATTGTCTAGCAGCCCTCACCTTAGCTAGGTAATGGTTAGTTGCGATCCTGACAGCTCTCTTATTTTACACCCTCAGTTCATCTCTCCAGGTGCACTCTAGCCATCTCCTATTTCGCTTCATAGCTCAGAGCTCCATGGTTAAACCAGGACTCTGGCCGAGCTCTGCGCCAGAGAGGGCACTTAGGAGCGATCGTGTCTACGGCCTGGTGGCGGCAGCAAACCCACCATCAACCAGAGTCTCGACAGGAGTGCCAGACAGATCAGCTGGAATCCCTCTCATAGTGTCCTGGAATTGTGCTGGATCCAGTAACCTTTGAGGGCGGACCATTAAAATAGGTCCATGCTCCCTATGGGGAGGGAGAGTCACTGAGAGATTACATTTTATTAGGTGATGGTCTAAGCGTGACAAGGGAACTGACACAAGGTTAGTCACCACCAGACCACATTCGCTCCACTCAGTGGAGAACACCAGGTCTAGCATATGACCACCCATGTGTGTGGGGCCGTTGACATGTTGGGACATGTTCAAGGAAGCCATGGTTTCCAAGAATTCAAGAGGTGGCCCGGAAATCTCTGCCTCTGCATGGATGTTGAAGTCACCCAGGACCAAAAGCCTTGGAGACCCCAACAGTGCTGTGGAAACAAAGTCCGCCAGCTCCGGTGAGGTGGCTGGGTCATGGGAAGCGCGGTAACCCAGCAAGATCCCAATACCATCCCTGGCCCCAATCAACACGTGGAGGGCCTCACCACGGAAGAGCACCTAGTAACCTCAAGTGTATTTCTATAAACAATGGCTACTCCCCCCCTCCAGTCTACCCTGGTGCTGGACTTGTCAGAGTACAGTACAAAATTTACAGGCCTGAGCAGAACAAATGTATTAATGAGCAGCCATGATGTTCAGGTGTGTCAAAATGCTGAGTCACAGTGACTCAGGAGGGCTGGTTCAAAGATGATGCAACATCTGTGCTCGTTGGATACAGCCAGATGCATAAGTGTATATATGTGGACTGTGTAGAGAAGATGTATTCCTGCTCTTCTAATGAATTCATGGTGTCATGCTGTCGCTCTATATATTTGTAAATATCCTGTAAATACACATCTGGTGCTGGAAGAAGCTGATTGTGTCTGAGTGAGTCATTTTGCCATCAGGACCTCGAAGTTACTCTGCTAAATTTCCATGTGTTCACATACTAACAGGACTGCATAACCAGGAAGACAGGCAAGGGTCAAGGGAACACCCTCTTCCCCACCCATCCAAGTTTCGGTTATGCATGCCAGGTCTGCATCTTCCTCCAGAATAAGACCTTGAATAATCTGGGATTTATTGGACACAATTACTCTAGGATGCTATAGCTTGCCCGAGGTTGCACAGACTGGCTCTTCTCCTTCTGGGAATGATAAGGCAGAAAATCAGACAGCTAACTTGTGGCTTTGCAGTCATGATGCCAGTATGATTGCCTATAAGTTAGAAATGACAGTACAGTGGTGCCCTGCTTGATGATTACCCCGCTCCACGATGAATCTGCTTTACGATCACCAGTTTTCAATGCATTTCAATGGGTTTTTTTTTCACTTTCACTTGACAACGATTTCGCTTAACAGTGATTTGAACAGAACAGATTATCGTTGTCAAGCGAGGCACCACTGTATATAACTGTCATTATACATATGGTGGCAGAAAGTGAGGGAGTGGAAAAAGAAGTGCAAGACTGACACTTGATTTATTGACATATTTGTCTGTCTGTTTAGAACAGGAAAAACAGATTGTAGGTTATAGTTTTTTTCTTATAAAAATTTAGTCTGTTTCTTCCTTAGGATAAAGAAGCCCAATTCTTACTGCCGTGCACATCCTCGGAGAATACCCACTCCCACTGGGCTGGTCTCAACCTCAGTGTTCTAATCATAATCACACAGAAATGGTCCCTGAAGCATTTACTGTATTGCAAGTATCTACTAGCATTTCTCTCGGGCTTACTTGCTCTGAAAGACATATTGACAAATACTGATTTGGCTCTTTAGTCTTTCAGCAAGAATGTTACCATGGCAATCTAAATGGCTACTCCAAGTTTCATTTTTTTATTCTACTTATTGTAAAAATAGACCTGCCCAAAGCAGTCTTTTCATGGTAATGTTTTAAGTCAGGCCTGATCATTTGCCCAGAATAAACCCTGAAATATCTAAATACAGTACTGGAGGTTGCCTTTTTGTTAAATATAAGCAAAAAGTGGAGAGATGGGAGTAGGAGTAGCAAGTGATGCTTCTTTTTTTCACTGAGGCAGCTAGTCCAGACTTGACAATCTTGGTATAATAACAGACCATAATTTATCTGACTGAAAATGATCACTGTGAGCATACATTACATTTTAAAATGAACATGTTGTGTTACAACTAGAGATAGGCATTAATCTCAGTTCAGAAATTCACCCATTCAACCCATTCACCAGATGCGACTGCTCCTTTCCTCCTCTTCAGCTGTTTGACCAGTTTCTGGCTGGACTAGCAATCCCATATTCCTGCCATGGATTGGTCAAACAGCTGAAGAAGAGGAGCACACTCCAACTGGTGAGTGGGTCATTGGTCTGGGAGGCAGGGAAAGGGAATGTGTAACATGAACCCCAAAACTGAGGTTTGTGCCCATCTCTCCTCATAACTGCTCACCAGCCAGGTTGCAGTAGCTGTTGATTCAATGGGTAAGTAATTCATTGTGTTATACATTATTAGCAGGGCGCACTGCCATTACCATTCCATAAAACAAACAAAACAGAAGTACTCCCTAGTATAAATAAATCAGGGCTTCTCTTTTCTCTGAAAGATGCCCTCTTGTCATCGGAGCAACATTGTATGGAAAGCATTGTCGTCTCTCAGCCTCAAGCTGCCCAAGTATAACAAGACAAAAAGGATAAGGACTATCAAGCACTTTATACACCAAAATGTTTATCTGCAATTGTTTTGAAATATGTCTCTTTCATAGTAAACATTTTAACTAGTTCAGGTTCTCTGGAGCAAATAATACAAACCTAAGTTTCAGGGAAAGTTGGTAACTTTTAAAAAAAATGTTCAGTGATATATTTAGACACTCATTACTTCATCAAAGCTACCAGAAAAGGCATAGTACGTTGGACATTAACTTTCACTCTATCATTTGAGCCACTGAATATCGTGTTCATTTTGACCTTAATAATAGCTTTTACTCTAAAACAAATGAAATGGTGACTCCCCAACTGAAATAGGCCATGCTTTCCACCTCCAAGTCATCCATTGATGTCAACTCCCATTTATAGCTTTGCCTGCACAAGCAGCGGTATTCCTGACCCGCAATAAATAATTTTAGGCTATCATCATTGTTTTATTACACTACTATCACCCTTTATATTTATTCTCATCTATCAGTGAGTGCTCCATTGCTGCTGCCAGGTATGTGGGCACATTATTATTTCCAGCATTGATGGCTGGCTCTGTACCAGCCACTGTTGTTGCTGGCATTATGAAGACTGGCTGCATTATGGTTTATTATTAATGTCTTGTCAATCATTTGCAGCTTTGCAAAAGTACAAAGGACGCCTATCTTTCTTATAAAGGAGCTTTAATCAGATCATTTTTCACTGGCCAAGGAAAGGAAAGTTAAAGAAGCCAGAAGAACTACAGCAAGAAACTGCATTCAGAATACATTTGGACGGAATAATGCAGAAATGAAATAGAGCAATTTTTCTTATTAAATGGAATTGTTTGGTTCAAGACGATTTGGCCTGATATGATTTACTCAGGCAGTAAAATTCTCTTGGCATGGTATATAGAGAGAACAGGATCAAAAGCTGACCTACTGAAGTTGCCTTTTTTGTTTTAGGAGCCTCCATGTAGGAAGGCAGACCTAATATCAAGCTAATGAGGCCCAATTATCAGTTCCAAGTAGGCTAGATAGGGTGAACTAATGACAATTGTTAAGCCAATAATTATATTAGTTCTGTTAATTCAATGGGTCTGCTCCGGTTGGGAGTCACCATTGGGTTTAACCCCAACATTGCAACCAGCCTCCAAGGTGAGGTCATCCATGCTTCCCTGCCAGCAGTCATCATCTTGTATTTCTCCATGACATTCACCCACAGACTACATCTGGAAAAAGCAAGGAAACAGCTGTTTTGCATGGCAATGGTGAAATGAATAAACATGGATGTGGTAGGGGAGGTGTAGAAGTCTTCATCTTGCAGCCTCGTTTCTATGCTGCCTAGTTAGCATCATGCTGGAGGCTGGTCCACAGCTGTAGCAGATCTTGCAGGGGAATTAGCTAGCTATGGTAATTTCCTTTAGTAAATTTGTTCATAGTTCTATATTTAAATAACCAACAGGATCTCATACATAGTTTCCTTGACATTTAGTACACAAACTTTGAAATTATTTTCAGTAATATTTCCCAAAACATTTAGGGATGAGGGATCTTTGATTTTTTTTTAATATATAAAAATATTTATGTGCCATCATGTCAATCTGACTCATGACAACCCCTTCCATGATTTTCTAGGTAGAGAGTAGTCAGAAGGGGTTCGCCGTTCTCTTCTTCCGGGGGCACCCTATGACTGTGAAGCTTGCCCGAGGGAGCACCGGTGGGCTGTTCTGGGATCCACATTAGGAAACTGAACTCCTAACCTATGGCTCCACTGCCGGACACCCAACTCAGTGAGCTACCTAGCCAGCTCTTTTGAATATATCCTTGCGGAGTTTTGAATTTATGGTAAAAACCCTCATATCGAGAAACCAGCTCGCTATTTTAGTGGTGCTGTAAAGAAATAGAACACAGAAAAACTTTCCTTTTTAGCTCTGCCGCATGCTGGGGTGAATCCTCTGCTCTCCAGCTTATCAGTTCTACCCCAGGACTGTGTCGATGCATATTTATTGCTTCCTTAAAAACGCCTACTGCGGCAAAACTTAGCCTACCACATACACACTGCAGGATTTCCTATCCTATAACAACATTCTAGAGGCCTTTACTTATACACACCCATATACATACATCAACTATATGGAAAAACACTAGGTCAGCAGGACCATATCCCAACACCCTTTGGCACTGTGCAGTAGACATACAGAGACATATAGAAGAGAATAGCTTCAGGTTCTCCAGATCATTCACCCCCTTTCTCATTAACTGGCACTTAAGGTCTCAATAACTCAATCTGAGACATTTGTAAGAGAAAGAATAAAAATATTTCATTACTTACAGTTGTGAGCAGATAAACAGCAAACTACCACATCTACTTCCAACAGAGTAAAGAGAGGAAAAAGAACACTCAAAAAAGAGGCAGGTCTCACTTTAATTGCAGAGGTGGGATGGAATGATTGGTTAGTGCTGGATACACTGACAGTCACTCAGCCCAGAAAAGTCCCTCCCAGTCACTATGTAGGAGGGGGCAGTTGTAAGTGGTGTACGTGACCTAGCCATTTCCTGACAGTATTTAGCTCAGAGATGAAAGATGTTAATCGGGAAGAAATGAAAGAATGCCTTTGAGAGTTTAAAAGGTTTTGACACAAAGGCCCATCTCTAGTTTTCATTCAAGGTGGTACACCTGATTAAGTTTTACCGGATCAACTCTGGATGGGGTCTAAATTTGCCATCGTTTAATAAAACCAAACTGACATCTTGAATACAGCATTCAGACTGGGATCCAATTCTGTTAGGGAGGATACTTGTCAATAACTGTGCATCTGGTTGAGGAGGATGACCCAAATATTAAGAGTCTGTCTTCTTCAGACCTTGTCAGGCATGTGAAGCAACCCTGTTTGGGCAAGTTGCCAAGCAAATTAAAAGCTCCTCCCCATCCACCCCATGAATTCAAGAAACAATATAGCATTTGAGATAACTGATCTCAAAAACCTCCTGAAAAGCTCTTTTAAATCCACACAATCTTGGATTTTTATTGGTTTGAGGTTCTGGATGCTTTTATGGCATTTGTCAGTATAATTGGTTGGGCTGAGTTAAAAATGTTTTGGGATCATTTCAGAATAATTTCAAATTAATTTGGCTCTAAGTATTGACTGTAAATTCATTAAATAATGTTTAATTTTTCAAAAACATACTAATATTTTAATTAATTATAAGAGTGTTTAAAAATTACGTACATTTGGCATCTCTTATAGCTGAAAAGAGGGATCTTTCTCCAGTTTTTCATACAGTTTGCCAATAACTTTATTGATTGATTGATTGATCGATCGATTGATTGATTTGATTTGATTCGTATCCCGCCCACTATACGACCACTTTGCTCCTTTATTAATATATTACAAAAATTCATGACTAGTATACTAAATGTCTCTTAAGATCTCATTAACATCAATGGCATTTATTGAAGTGCACTTTCTCTCCAGTTCCTATAATACTTCAAGACAACTGTGTGCCTTAGGCTGATTTTCCAGTCTGTGGATCTCCAGTATTAATAAAGACTTGGCTACCAAGTCATATTTCTTAAAGTGATTCAGCTCTATTATACATCCACTCCTCATAACGTTTTTTAGACTGTTTCATATCATGTTTACAGAAATATGTGGTAAACCATTTGCATTAATGAAATTTGTGATAGCTTTTATTCCCCCCCCCCCCCCAGATTTCATTCTATAAATTAGAACAGGGTTTAGGATCCTGGAGAAGGTTTTTGAGAGGCCAGAGGCCCACACATAAGGGAGAGTGGTCAGACAGCAAGATAAACCAGATCCTTGTTTTTTTTCCAGAAGATTCACATATTTGGAAATCAACATACAATCAATGCTGAAATACGTATCGTTACATTGTGAATGAGAAGACTAACCCTGTTCTTGTGTTGAGTCTCTTCCATGAATGAATCAGGTTCATCTGAGAGAAAAATCAAGCAATGACAAGTCAGCCATGTGGTAGCCGTGATTCAGAGGCAACCAGGCCAAAAGCACAGATACAAAACAACTCACCACTACTACTGTTGCCATTGTCATCCTCTTCTTCCTTGCCCTCCTTCCTTCCCTAAATGGTCCTGCAATGGTGGTGGGGCCATAATTGGGGTGGCATGCAGCAGTGAGCAGGGTTGTAGCACCTGCCAGAAGCAATCACCTTACTCTGTCTAATGGACAGCCCAGCTCTGGATCAGATGTACCCTTTGTCTGACTGAGCAGGGCTTTCATATTCCATACTGAGATGTACCTGTACCTAGAATTTTCTGATTTTTCCCACTGAATTGATCTAATATACAGTAATGTGAGTTTCTCAAACTTAATATATAAAATGTGTAGATCTTGCAGAAAATGCTATGATGTATTTGAAGCAGTGACATTCAGATTTCAAATTTAAATTTTGTGCCAGCATCTATCACTGCTGCTTTGTAAAATCGGTTTAGAGATTAAATGCTTCTGCTCTTCTTGCATAAATCATTTATCTTTTCTTTCATTGCTTTATTTTTTTTTAACATGAATCTAAAATCTAGATAGATAACTGAAGAAGTAGCAGTGCTAGGCTTGAGAGAAATTAGAATCAGATAAAGAAAGATTTCAGGTAGAAGTGAAAAACAGCAGCATTGTCACTGTTAAACTTGGCACTCTGTGTGGTTGAATATGAATGTGTTTTAGGCAAAGATACTGGATTAACAATGCCAGCTGCATTCTATGTTTTCCTTAGTACTGCTCCTGTCCAGCATCAAACAGCTCTCCAGCTTTCACAGTTCAGTCATCTGTGCAGCTCAACTACAGATGCATTTTCTGTAGGTGAATTTTTACTGATACAGCATTAGAGTTGGACCGAGAGGTTATTCATCAGGCAAGCAAGTTAGCACAGACATTGCCATAGAGAAGCTTCCCTTTCAAATGCTTCCTCTATCTGAAGTCTGTCTCTTCTATCAACGGGTTAAACAGTGGAGCTTGGCAAACTGTGCATGTCTATAAATTTTGGCTAAACACCAAGATTATTTTTTTAAAATGTATTTTTAGCACTTGGATAATAGCACTCTGGTTTATTGTTGCTTTTGCTGGGTACTGGCTATAGTTTCTTCTGTCATTTTATGGATATACATTCGCAGTTGGCTGTACCCTTTCATCCCTCTTTCACAAAGGTCGCTAAACAATGTTCAGTATTATGTTTTAGCCAGTCCCTAACTCGATTGTATTAGGAGGTGGAAAAATCCATACTTCATTACCAGTCTAGTGATACTTCTTTAAATTATTTTCCCTCACTGTGGGCAAATCGAAGAAGTGATCTTCTCCTACACATGGCCCATTCCGATGGATAGTGTATATGCAAGGCCTGATACTTGTTTAATTGCTGTTAATTTCCATGAAGCTTTGAACTGGAGATGCATCTGCCGAATGTTGCCCTTTTACTTAAATGCTTGGTTGGTAATTTCATGGTTGCCTCCCATTTTTATGCAAGGTATGCAGAGCCAGCATGCACATCTCATATAATGTGTGCAATGTATGATTTATGACACATACATTGTCTATGATATCCCTTTCATGCAAAGAACCATGGAACTACTGTAGAAGGTACGTGGAAATCCCTGTGTTGATTTCATTGTATCCCATCTATGTACGTTTTCTTCCCATCCTTGTTTTGTGTCAAATTCTACAATGTTGTTTTCTTTTCTTCATTGAAACTTATATGTCTCACACATTTCCCCTAATATCCCTTTATTTACATGTTTCACCTATGTTTTTAATTGCAAATATCTTAGCTATTTGCATTTTAAAATATGTACATGGATTTGTAGATACTTGGTTACTCCAAAATGCCTGATACGTCTCAAATGTAAATATACCAATATGCAAATATAGATGCATACATATGCAATTTTTTTGAGACAAGGTAGATTTCGTCTTGCAACAAATCCTAGGAGGGGAAGAAATGCTATTTGTCAAATCCAACAAATTTCATTTCAGTGTCTAGCAGCTAGCTCTCTGTAACCAAGACAGCATTGACCTTGTATTTCCCAAATGGCAGTCCCCTCATGCTACCTAGCAAACTACTTTGGAAACTGTGGGCAAGCTCTGAAAAGCAGTTTTTCATGTATCACATGGTAAGATACATTTTAAAAAGGTTTTTTAAGAGATGGGGACGACTCACCATTTTGACAAGTCCTGCTTCATGAGTCGTCAAAAGTTGATGACTCCCGAAGCATGAAGCTGTCCCAATGAACTGACAAAGCAAGAATTTATTCATCAAGTTGTGGGGAGGTTACTAAAAAAAACTTGACCTCCTGCTGCCCCCATGCCCCCCGCATCACCACTACCACTGCCGATGCCTTACCACCAACTCCCACCGATACCCCCCTGTTACATACAGCACTGATGTTACCTGTCTGTCATGGGTTTGGAGGGAAAGTTCCAGCCTATGGGGAGTGGAAGGCGGGACATCAGGAGGAGGGGCTGTACTGTATATATATGTGGAGCTTGTGTGGAGAAGTTTAAGAAGGAGCTGGAGAAGAGCTGAGAGAAGAAGCTTGAGTGGGAGTCTGTGTGTCAGACAGGGTACTACTGTGTGTCAGTCAGTACCAACCTGATAGGTTCAGGTGTCTTTATGGGTAGCCAGAACTGATAGGTTCAGGGTCTGTGCTTTATTTAAAGGTGTTCTGTGTGAACCAAACTGGTGTATGTATGATTGAGACTAAGCCACGTTACTGTATCTTATTCACTTGATCATTTTATTTTCCCTGTGTGTTATTTAAATAAACCTTATTCCTTTGTTTGTTTAAAAATCCATTCCTGGTCTGTGTGACTCCTTACAGGGAATGGTTGGTGGCAGCTCAGTGAAACTGTGGCATCCTCCAGTAGGTCTGGGGTTGTCACACCCCCCACCGTAATTGCCACTGCCATTGCCGCTGTCTCCAGCTGGCCTCCACAGCCATGGCCTGTAGAAAGGGACACTGGCTGCCCTTTGCAAAGATGTTGGCTGTGGCTGCATTTAGGGTAGGGAAGCCGTAGCCACCATCTTTGCAAAGGGCAGCCAGTGTCCCTTTCTACAGGCCATGGCTGCAGAGGCCTGTTGGAGATGGCAGCGGGAGCAGCGATTATAGTGAGGGGCATCAGCGGGGGGTGGCGGTGGTATGGCATGGTGGGGGCTAAGGTAGGGAGAAGAAGGGGTGGGGGATATGCTGTGTGGGTGGGTGGCTGCCTATCGGCTCATGGATCAGCTGATCAGTGGGCCAGTAGGCAGAACGGGGAAGCCATAGGAAGAGAGGGAAAGCTAGCCTTCCCTTTCTTCGTATGAGGGACAAATAAAAATGGGGAAACATTCATCCCTTTGTATTCGTGGGGGCCTTTAGAACCCACTAATATGAAGGGATGAATATTTAACAAATCAGCGATTTCTGATGAATATCGCAGTCCATTTTCTTTATTTGTCCCCATGTGTAGCTGTGACATGTGCCAAGACGTCACCTGCCTGTCTTGGCTAAGGCTGGAGTTTCCTGGCCTATGGCAGGGCAGGAGGTGGGTCTTAAAGGGGTGGAGTTTTTGTATATAAGGGGGAAGTGCAAAGAGGAGAGGTGGAGAGATATATAGAGGGCTGAGAGAGGGCTTGAAAGAAGATCTGTAGACAGGGTTAGATATAGGTTAGGTAATTGAGTGTTAAGTAACAAAGAACTGTGCAGGGTTAAGGTCTGAGAAATACGGTGTGACAAGTGATTCTTTTACTCAGTGATTTCCATTTTATTTTTGTATTCAATAAATCATCATTTTTATTTTGAAATCCATACTAAGTCTGAAGTGTCAGGTTTATGTGTGGTTGGTGGCAGCGAAGTTGTGTATGTGTGTGTGAAGGATCGTGACCTGTCATCTCTTGTGGTGACGTAGGAGGAGGTGGCAGTCGCGACAGTAGCTTTTTTCAAATGATGTCAAATCTTATTTAAATCAGCTAAGGTCTCAATCTGGATGAACACATATATAGTATGAGGGTTAGATTAAGCTAAAATTTAAGGCTCACTTCTGTCTAAAACCATCTGATATAATCCAAGTATTATCTGATACCACAGGAACAACCAAAGTGGTATCAGATAAGAAAGACATTGAGATTTTAAGTGGAAGGTTTTTCTTACAGATTCTGATATTGCCTGACAGAACTACTTTCAGAGTCGAAAACAAGCTCCCAACAGCAAAATTGTGTTCAGTATACTTATTTAGGTTGATTCATGAAAGAGGGATGGCAGAGAGCCAGCATATCTCAATACCCCAATAAGATGCAGAGGGAAAAACCAAACATATCCAGGGAGAATCTGCATTGTGTTGTGCTCTCTCTCTCTCTCTCTCTCTCTCTCAATTCTTTCGCTTGCTAGGGACATTAACAGCAAAGGGGTTATCAAACCACCTGGTGTGTCACAATATGTGCTCTGTAGACAGCAACCCTGATAAGCTTAAACCTGTGTCCAGATTATCAAAAGAAATACTTCAGGCATGGCTGAAGGCTGCAGCAAAGCTCTTGGAATATTGGGGAGGAGGGTATACTTTTTTTTTAACTGCCTAACACAGGTGGTGCAAGCGCTTTGTAGCTTCCTTGCCTACCTGCAACCTGCTTTGTAGTGTAAGCTCCAGGCTACCTCTATTTTGAGGGAAAGGAAAATACTCTGGGTGAAAGGTAGTGCCAACATGAGGGATTTGAATTTGAGACCATAGGCAAGATGGACTGCTGGCAAGTGATGTGGGGCACTTCACACCGATTTGGCCACGGCATGTAGAACATCATCAGGAGAGGTTTCAGCTGAACTGGAAGGAGGAGATGTAAATCCAGAGATAAAGACAGATGAAGGCTTGTGTACAATATGAAGAACAAAACAAGTAGCTCTAATGGGGCTTAACAGTAGTCTTCATAAAAATATATGAAGGACAGCATGCAACAAATCATACAGTCTCTGATGCCTATAATATAAATGCCAGGAGTATGAGAAACAAGAAGAACTGGAAATCATACTTCTGGAGTGTAAATACAACTTGATAGGGATGATTGAAACTTAGTGGGATGACTCTCATGACTGGAATACAGCAACTGAAAGATATAAAGAGTTCAAAAAGAAAATAAAGAATTGAAAGGGAGGTGGAGTCAGAGTATATGTCAAAATACACATTCCTGCACAGAAATACAGGAGGATGAGTTGGGTTGTCTCATTGAGTACATGTGGATTACTATAACAAACATTTTTAAAAAGGAATGTGGTAGTTGGAGTCTACTAGGGACCACCCTATCAAGAAAAGATACAGATGAAAACTTTGGAAATTGCAATTGCAATAATTTCTAAAGGACACAATGTAGTAGCAATGGGAGATTTCAATTATCTTTTCCCAAAAGACAATCATTGACCTTCCAGGCAACGTGAAGAACATATGGAAAAGACAGAACTGCAGCTTGAGACTGATAAGCAAATAGTCAAGGAATAGTTGTTGTGGGTTTTTCAGTGCTGTTCCTCTGAAGATGCCAGCCACAGAGACTGGCGAAACATCAGGAAGAACAACCTTCAGAACACGGCCAAAGAGCCCGAAAAACCCACAACAACCATTAGATCCTGGCCGTGAAAGCCTTTGTGAATACAAGTCAAGGAATACCTTATTACTGTGAAAATGTTCAGATCTCCAGGGTCCAATAAACTGCATCCAAAAAAACTGAAGGAACTAGCTGAAGACGTCTCAGAACTACTGCCTGTTATTTTCATGAAATCATGGAAGATGAGTGAAGTGTCAGATGACTGGAAGAGGGTTAGTAAGTTCCCTGTCTTCAAAAAACACAAAAAGGAGAAACCTGAGAACTACAGACCAGTCAATCTGATATCAATCCCAGGGTAGATTCTGAAGCAGAATATAAAGCAATCACTCTGCAAGCAACATGAAAGTATTGCAGTAATAACTAAAAGGCAACACAAATTTGTTAAGATCAAATCATGCCAGACTAATCTCATTTCATTTTTTTATCAGCTAATCTCCCTGGTGGATGGTGGGAATGCTATAAATATAATGTATCTTGATTTTAGCAAAGCTTTTTTTTTTTTTTTTTTTTTTTTTTGGACTTATATACCGCCCCATAGCGCTACAAGCACTCTCCGGGCGGTTTACAATTTTAATTATACAGGCTACACATTGCCCCCCCAGCAAGCTGGGTACTCATTTTACCGACCTCAGAAGGATGGAAGGCTGAGTCAACCTTGAGCCGGCTACCTGGGATTTGAACCCCAGGTCGTGAGCACAGTTTTAGCTGCAATACAGCGTTTTAACTACAAGTGTTCCATGATATTCCAATTAGCAAGCTAATTAGTTATGGGCTAGATAGAATAACTGTCAGGTTATTCAGGATACACACAGCTGGTCACTTAATCATACTCAGAGAATGCTTATCAGTGGCGCCTTCTCAAACTGGGAGATGGTTACAAGTGCAGTACGACAAGGCCTGGGACTGGTGCTCCTCAGCCCTATGAGGAAAGAACTTAAAAACTGGGCATGTTTAGTCTTGAGAAAAGGGGAGAGATATGATAACACTCTTCAGATACTGAAAGATTTTACTATAGAGCGAAGTTCAGGATCTGTTCTTAATTATCCCAGAATGTAGGACACATAATAATGCAAGTTATAGGAAGCCAGATTCCAGGGGAACATCAGGAAAAATTTCCTTACTGTTAGAATAATGCAACAATGGAACCTTGAAAGGTAGTAAACACTCCAACACTGGAGACATTCAAAAGAAAGTTAAACGAGCATTTGTGAGATACAGTATAGTTTAATTTATCTTCCTGCACTGAGCAGGATGTTGGACTCAATGGCCTTATAGTCTCATTGTTCTATGTTTCTGATCTAAGCTATGACAAACTCTTACATATTTTGGTTCATAGCTAACTTCAGTCTTCATTTTGTGTATTCATTCTAAGACTTCTCCCCTGGTTACCTCAAATTTTCTAAAATCCTTTTGTTCCCCTCCTCTTTTATTAAAAACAGGATAAAAGGATTCTGTGCCAGGGTTTCATATCTGGAAAAGAAAGTCTTCTCGTGTTGCTATATATCTGAACTAGACTTCAGAGGTTTCCCCACAGTGCTTGCTTAATTTCAAGTGGAACCATTACTACCACCATCACTACTACCGCTATGTTAGAAAAGAAATTAATCACTACTTCTTGAGTAATGTTAGATAAATGTTCTCACTACTTCTACAACCTCTTAAAATAAGTTCCAGAGGCAGGAAATATCATTCCTTTTATCTGAAGAGCAATTTATGAATGATCCAAGTTTATTACTTTTTGGCTATGCCAGGTTTACTAAAACAAATGCTGGCAGGAAGATCTACTTAAGACTGGAACAGCAGTCGCTGGAAGCAGCAATAAAATGAAACAAGTTATATGAATAGTGAGTTAGTATTGCATTTTTTTCATTTTCTTGCCCAGATTGTATTGCTCTTAATTTTAATTGAATTTTTAAAAACGGCTTTAACACAATGGAGGTGTACTTACATGCACTGTCTAAAGCAGCCAATTCTTTGAGAATGAGCTGAAGCTTCAAATACTGCCAGAATTAGATCACTTAAGTGCCTTTTTCATTGTGTCAACTTCCTTTCCTACCAATCTGACCTTCAAGAGCACTCAGTACAACTTTCCTTTAGGTTGGAGAATATTGAAATACTGAGCTATGCATAAATCAAACAACCTGCTGATTGTTCTCCAGATAAAATTGTCATGTGTTTAAAAACTAGTTTAGGAATGTTATGTCTGTAATACTAATGACAGCATGATCGGTGCACTAGCTAATTGAAGAGATTACCAGTTAATAAAAATGCTTGCAGCTATATGCAACTTGTAATAAAGGCTTCACAGACTCAACTCCTTGCCCCTAGCAATTTCACTGACATTTATTGATGTACTGTGTTTCTGCATATTTTCCATAAAGACACAGAAAAAAATGGCATTAAAATATGCTTAGAGTCTCTTTCTGTGAATGGAATGCCATGACTGTACATAGAAGCAGCTACATTTAAGTAATATAGTAGCAATGAATACCCTGAACATTTCTCTTTTGTGTTGATTTTCATAGGGTTTTTTTTAATGCTGCATCTCTCTCTGCACCAGTGAGATTTCCTGGCTTTTCACAAAAATGAAGCCCTGATCTTACCCTCACTCATCTCTCACCCTTTTTACCTGTAGGTCTGTGTCAGAAAGTACCAAATCCTGCACAGCCAGATGCCCTTTCTGGTGATTTCTGTCCAGGAAAATACCACTCTATAAGAATTCTAATAAACCCGCTCAGCTTTGCATTCCTCCCAGGCAAAAATGACTGCCAAAATCTCACAACATTCTGCAGAGAATTGAGAGTCTTGTTACAAAGAAGCTGTAAGCACAAAATGGGGGGGGGGGGGAAACGACATGTCCTTTCAATATCAGGAAGCAGAAAGATTCACATGGCTACTACAAAAGCATTTCATTTCCCTTCCTGTGATGGAGAAGGGACACATGGAACAAGGTTGGGCCATTATGTCATATCAGAGCAGTTCTACATCCCATTTACCAATGTAGACAATTTCCTTTTTTTTTTCATGGTGTTGCAGTAGAATGTGGGCCTTAGAATTTTTCAGAAAAGTTGGTTCTGATATTCAGATAGGGGTGGGGGTGGGGCAAGAGAGAAATATGTGAATTGTCTTTGATAAACATGATACATAGTGGGAAAATGTAGATGGTGAAGGATCGTGCAGTTCTGTGTTGTGGTGTTCCTGATTTCTGCGCTTTAATTCCCCTCCTTATATACATGCTACCTGCCATTCACATTTGTTCCAAGGACTCTGTTTCCATCATTAGGATCACTGTTTCCCTGCTGCTGATAGCAAAGAAGGAGCTGTCCTGATCACTGAGTGAAGAAGGCAAGGTTAAAGCCTCCCATTCCCCAGTGATCTTCATTTCTATGCCAGTAATCACTGGATAGAAAGATTGGGTTAAAACCTCTCAATCCCAGTCCAGTGATCTAAGAAAATGTCTATTCTATGTTCATCGGTGCTTACTCCCATGTATAGACACTTCCTAGCCAATAACTGTCAGATGTTCCCTCAGGGGACACACACACCAGGACCACCAAAGCTCTTTCCATCTTATCCTTCCATTCTGCCCATTGATGTTCTCCTCCCTGTTTTCACAGAGCCAAATCTGTAGAATCATAGATCTGAAGGGATCCCAAGTTACTTATGTCAAACTCCTGAAGAAGCAGAAAATTTACAGTTAAAGCATCTCTGAAAGATGGTCATCTAATCCTTATTTAAAAGCTTCCAGTGAAGGAGAGTCCACCATCTTCTGAGACAATCCATTCCATTGTTGAACAGTCTTCACTCTGTCAACAATGGAATGGATTATAATGTTCCATCTCCTTACTTGTAAACCAACCTTGCTCCATCTTCCATGTGACAGACCTTCCAATACTTAACAACTGTTAATATCACTAATTACAACTGAAATTCCTCTTCCTGTTTACTTTTGAAGAAAGATAGCGATTGAGATTGAGATATTCCTCAAGGGGCACTTCCTTTAAAGCAAGAAGATTTTGGTTGGAGTTGTACTAATCAAAGCAAGGAAATATAGATTACAAATCAACCAGCCTCCCTAATTCAAAACACAGAAACACGGATACATGTAGTTTAACATCCATCTGAAGTGAACAGTACAGCATAACCCCAGTAATCATGCCATGCCCTCTATCATGCTTCACAAAAGGAAATGAAGCACAAGCTTTGATAAAGACAGCAACTATAAACAGCAGATCTGCAGGACAGTACTATCCATAACTGCATAACTGTTACTAGTCCAAGGGCTGGTTGGATAGCTGAGTAGTTTAGATATCTAAACTGCCGCCTAGAGTGGACGAGTCGCCCAGATAGCCGGGGTATAAATCAAATAAATAAAATAAAATAAAATAAAATAAATAAATAAATCATCATCATCATCATCATCATCATCTGGCAGCAGAATTACTGATTGGGAGCTTGATTCCCACTGTGCCTCCTGTGAGTAGAGCCAGTCTGTGTTGCCTTGGGCAAGCTGCACAGTTCCAGGACACCCGCAGAAGAAGGAAAGGGTAAACTGTCTTAGTCTTACTTCTACCCAGGAAACCCTGAAAAGGGTGTCCATAATTCAGAAGTGACCTGACAGCACAGGATTATTATTATCATTTACTATTCCAGTGTTATTGATCCATATTGGGAACAGGAGTCCTGCTGTGTTTTAATAGGCTTGGTCCACAGATAGGCAGAGTTTTTTTTCCCCTCATTGGGGAATCCAAGAATGAAACTCACCTCCTGTGTTTGTTTGGGATGGATGGTACAAAATGTTTGTGTTGACATGACTGTGTTTTGAGTATGTATGGGAAGATTTATCTGTAGTCTGAATTTCCTAATAAATATTGTGTAACTATATTTTAAATTTTTAAAATTTTAGGACTACAAATCCCATAATAGTGTTTTCTGGGAGTTCTACTTGCCCGGAACCATACCTAAATTTTACTCATTTGAAAAAGAAGCCAGGCTGGCAGGCTTCATGACCTAGAACAGGCCCAATTTTCTATCTTATATGCAAGCTGCCCAATGGATGCTGAGAAGCTCTAGATGAGCAAACTTTAGGTATCTGTAGCTGTGGCAAGTGGAACTCCCAGAATGGAGAATTATATAGTCCAAAAGGCATACCCCTATAAGTAACCAGGGATATGACGCTCTTTTATTATATAGCTTCAACTATAACTTTTATGAGTTAAATCAAAAGCTTTTTTCTTTGGGGAATAACTCTGCTGTTTACAAGATACCACTGTGTGAAAAATATAGTCTGTCTTTACTGAACAACTTAAAATAAGATGTGACTTACTATATAAATAAATGAAACAGTCAATAGCAACATTACATCTTAGATTCACTGTAAAAAGCAGACCAAATCTTTCCAATCAGTTCTATTTGAGATACCGTTATCTCCTTGTACAAGCCTCCATGTGTATTAAGATTCTTAGAAGAGTGCTGTCTCTTGGTTACACCACTCTCCCAAGCACCTTTGTTGAGGGACCAGCAAAGGACTCTGTCTGTGGCAACTCCCACATTGTGGCATTATCTCCCTTGGGAGGTGCCCCTTCTCTCCTTTTGCTGGCAAGTGAAAGCATATCTCTTTAAAGAGGCCTTTGAGGAGCTAGGAGACAATTGAAATGAGGAGCTCTTTTGACATTTATAGCTTTAAAACAATGTTTTATATATGTATATATTATTGCTTTTTATCTCAATGTGGTTTAACTCACTGTTGATTTTAATTTTTTTGGATGCTACCTGAGATCACCTCTAGGGGGAAAAGGTGGAATAACATTTATATAAATAAACAATAAATAGTGGTATCTCTAAGGAATTCACACCCACTCACAAATAAGAGGGACTTGCAATTTAATTTATCCTTTAAAGCAATAGGTTCTACATATTAGAAGATATTATTCAAAGTTCTGCATTCCATAGAGCCAATACATTCCAGGATCTGATGTGTTTCATCAGGAGCTAAACCTACCCAAATAAGGCAAGGTGTTAGAAAGTTAGGTTTTACCCCATAATTGTCAGTCCCTATAGTCCATTTGAATCAAATGCACACAAGAGATTTAAAACTTTCAGAAGGTGGCAGAAATAAGAGGCAGAAGTGCAGCATTGATCAGTAAGAGCCATAATAAAAAGGTTGCCAGAATGGGGGCAGGGAGTCTCCATCATTCTTTTATGTGGGAAAACAATAATTAACTATAAACATACAGTAGTTAAAACTGCTATGTTAATCAGGGGTGTTTTGTTTTTGTTTTGAAAGACAGCTGATGAGACACTTGAAATTGTTCCCAAATATCTGTTAGAAACCATTTACAGGTAATTTAATTATATTTTAATGGCTCTACAGAAAGGAGAAAGGTCGGGGCTAGGACTATTCCACTACGTGAGGGCCCATTCAATTCTGTGATTATGTGTGTAATTCTTTAAAAATATTGATTTTTGTGTTAAGGCTACTAATGATGTACTTTGCTACACTACATGGTGGGAAAGGATAATAATTTTGTACTTTGCAACATGCCATCAAGTATTTAAAGCCTCCAATTGTCTGGAAGTAAAAGTCCACTGTACCTGGGTGAGCAGTGCCGTTTTCTTTTTCTTTTTTACTGTAACTATAAAAATGCAAAGCAATGTATATTTTGTTTCAAGTAAACAAGGTGTCTTTAATGGAGAGACTGGGGAAAATAAGCCATTAGTTTTACTGACTAGCTAATCATTTTCCTGTTGTACAGGTAAATATATATTACTCTCAGGTTAGCAATGTTACATAATAAAGCATGTTTCAACCAGTGCTTTTTTCTGCTGAGTATTATGGAATTTAACACAGAAGTAATGCTTTATTGACACTTATTTTGGTGACCTTTTATGTCTTCTGTTGGTGACATATTGGTCCTCTGTCTCCAGTACTACTGAATTCTAATGGTGAAAATGGAATGGGTCAGATAATGAAAGTCTCTGGTACATTAACTTTCAATTTCATGAATGTCTGAATACTGTATGAAAGATAAATAACAGGCATTTTCTTGCTTGTACACTCTAACATTTTATAAACTGGGTATATTCTCTGCTGTGTTACCCAACAACAGGCTGTATGTTATAATAATGAAATGAGTATGTACATTTTTGACAAGAATAAGGCTGCATAATGGCCTGTAACTTTTAGGAATGCTTGTCTCTAGCAAAATATGTTGAGTAAGGAATTTTTGAGGGGTAGACCTTTTCTAGCTTGATGTAATTGAATATATTTTTTTTCTTGCATATGGATCTATGTATGGAAGTTTTGGTTGGCTGCATGGGAACCTGGAAAATGGAATTCCCAGTGTCTCCCACCTCAGTCTACTAAGCTTGCAGGCATTGGAATTTTCATTTTCCAGGTTTTTCTGGTCTCATTGTTGAAGATGATAGAAACTTTTTATGCCTAAATTTAAACATGAGATCTTTGATGTTGGCTATTTTGGACATGATTTTATCCACAACCGTTCTCTCAGCCATTAATCCTTCCCACTAGGGAAAGCGCATGACTTACAGTGAGGGTTTCAGTGTCATGGGGGAGGAGCAGTCTTCACCCACTACCCTGAACACAGTCAATCTTGTTGGATTCCAGACATGAAGCATAATTGGGTCTGATTGGTGCTTGAATAGGAGGCTAACAGAAAACACCAGGTTGAGCTAGGAAAGAATCCTGCTCCAAACCCTGGGAAGCCATCACTGCTGGTCAGAATTGACAAAACTGGGCTACATGGTTCAATAAGTTGACTCAGCGTATATGACAATTTCCTACATTCCTTGTGTTGATTAAGTCCACCAAATGTTCTTTATGCACTGGTTACTGTCTAACAGAGTCAAAGTGTTTTTGGGAGAGTGTGATCGGCATATTTGCCAGTTTGATGGTAATGGTACAAACCATGGGAACTCACTAGGGGAGTGGAACTGGTAAAGACACTCCTTAAATATCACCTGGAAAACCATATCAGGGTCACTCTAAGCCGATTCTCATTTGATAACGCCTAACAACAATGAAGTTCCCCCTGCAGATATTACTACCTTTGGATACCAAGTGTAGTGTAGTGGATAAAGGCCTGGGTTTGAATGACTACTCAGCCATGGAAATTTAGTGGGGAAGTAGAACTGGGAAACCCACTCCTAAATATCTCACTTTTAAGGTCACTATGTTGGTTCCAATCAGAGAGGGGATATTCATATTCATCTCTCCTGGGGAGACAAATATAAATATCACCCCCACAGGTGGCTGGGCTGATTGGACCCTCCTCCCAGAACTGGGCTGTCCACTTAACTACCTGCAGAGTGGCACATGCAGCCATCGTTGTTCACACCATGCCAATTGTGGAGGTACCCTGGCCAGGGCTTCCCTGCCTCCTTGCATTGCTGGCCACTCAGCAGCTGAGTGGGGAGACTTGTCAACCCGCCTCTTCACCAGATTGGTCAGCACTGGAGGGAGGCAGGGAAGCACCAACCGAGCTGCTTTAACAATTGGCGTGGCATGCATGAGGATGGCTGGGTGTGCCACAAGTGGTAAGTGGCCAGCCCGGTTCTGCCGAAGAGTCCAGCCTAGCCTAGCTACCTGTGGTGGCAACATTCATATTCATCTCCCTCAGGAGACCAATATGAATATCCCATCTCCAGTTCCAATTTGACAACACATCACACCAATTATCAACCCTCGGTAGATCTTCGAAAATACTCAGGATTTATATTAAAATTCTGTTTTTATGCTCCACTGAATTCATTTCAAGTTAAAACAATATTGTAATTTCATAATCAGAATGTCCCCACTGAAAACTGTGTTTAAAAAAAAAGTTTAAAAAATTAAAATCAAAAATTTCTGAGTGGATGCCTTCATTACAGATTGATTCAGTAGTAGCATCTTTTTAAAAAAAAATCACTGATACAGTGATTAGTGTCAGTAGTGGTTTCGTTCTTTGAGACTGATTGATCTGAATGAATAGGGTGTTTAATAGCTGGGAATTTGGCCAACATGCATTGTCTAAATTGAAATTGGAGTTGACTTCCTTGTTACAGAGAGGTCTTAGGTTTCTGTAGCACATTTTGAAATGAATCCAAGATGTATCTCTCTCTCTCTCCTCTGCACCAAAAGAGATTTCTGAGATTTAAAATAAAGCAACCTCAGAGGACTTACATTAAATGAGATTTTCTAGAAGATGGTATGAAACATGATGCCAATGGCAGGGTCATTCGCTTTTAGGAATGTTTCATCATTTTATAGTGGCAGCAGCTGAGTCAGTTCACTGTGCATCTCTGAGACAAATTATATGTCAGATTTTTCAATTCACAGTTTCAAGCATTATTTATGATACTGCAAGAGGGTCCCAGATATTCTGAAACTGGATGGAAGTTTCCACTCAGAGCAGCAGCCCATAGATAAATAAATAAAAGCTGTTTCATGTGGAAACATTTCAGAAATGTGATATGTCAGGAGGGTGTGACACTAGAAGGGTGTGCATGTACAGTGAGTTTGATCACTGTCAAACTGCTTAGCACTGTTGCTTAGGGCAAGGATATAGGAACAATGATGCAAAGAAGATGTAAAGATGTTGCACATTATGTCAGGGTTTGGAACATTACTTCTAAAGTAACACACTAGGTACAGATTCTTCTCCAAAAGCATTAGATTATCTGTTATTCATTGCATATTCCTATATAATTTTCACATTTCTTGTTATTTCCCCCCCCCTTAAAAATGCTAAAATAAAAACAGCCAAAAATTCCCCTTAATGACCCCCTACCACCAATATTTTGGAAACAACAAGTAAACAGTGTTGTACAAAAATATTAATGACATTGCCAGTTGTCAGTTTACATTATAATACGTCCCATTAGTTTTATGCAAATATTGAAAAGCATAGGAAGCAGGCTGGAGATGTGGGCACCCCAAAAGCCAAAATCTGTGGTGTAGAAGAGTAGTCCCTCTACATAACCTCTTGACCTGACCTTGCAGAAAGGAGCAAAGCCACTGTACCATTTCCCTACAAACTCCACCCCTCAAAGTGCCTTTCAGAAGGATTCTGTGTTATCAAATGCTGAATGCTGTTGCAAGGTGCAAGAGAGTCAATAGGTTGTTGTGGGTTTTTTGGGCTCTTTGGCTGTGTTCAGACCCCAAAAACCCACAACTAACCATTAGATCCCGGCCATGAAAGCCTTCATGAATACAGAGTCAACAGGGCTCCCCATTCACTTCCCACAAAGCTCATCCAGAGCTTCAGGGTGACCAAAATGACAAATGAAATAAAAAGTGGGGGGAGCTGTGTGGCCATTACAAAATACAAATGCAAGAACAGGCGAGAGATGAAACCTTTATAGGCCACTGATTAAAAAACAACAAGAACTTACAATATGTGAGCTTTCACAGTGTTATCTAAAACCTCCTGGAACTGACACATCACACTCTGCCCTGGCACTTTGTCCAGTAGTGGAAGATTTATAACTACATGACAGTTGTTTTGATATCCTGGATCTAGACAGATTTCCTTTAAAATGAGTTGGTCCGTTGCCTCATTTAGACAGGTGCAAAGCAAAGCAAAGCGTGCTGCTTATATAGTGCTTCAAGCACTCTCTGGGCAGTTTACAATTTAGTTATGCAGGCTACACATTGCCCCCCCCCCAGAGAGCTGGGTACTCATTTTACCAACCTTGGAAGGATAGGTGGAAACTCCTTCCTCTCTCAAGAAGTTAGTGACAAAGTTGGCTCAAGACATTTTGATTCTTAGGGTGAAGTAGTAAATGCTAGTAACTCATCCAAAGGAAGTTGCATGGTATCCAAACCAGTCAATTTATTTTGGCACATGGGGCAGAAAACCCAACAGGCACCTGCCACTGTTTGTAGTAGCAATCGCAAAGGTAAATTAAATAACTAACAACATCCTACCCTTTCAGAACATGGGGGAATCTGCAAGCTGAGATGGCTGCTTCACCCTTCCCAATGATAGGATGAAGTCCCAGGTTGTTAATCCCTTTCTGGCTGGTTTGAATGGTTAGAAAAAACAAGGCTCCAGTAGGCTGTTGGTAGCCTCCAAGAAGATAATCAGCATCATTAGGCTACAGAACCTGAAGTCTGCCTCTAACAACCCAGATTATGTTCTACTGGCAATCTCCTCTGCCTCTGATATAACTATTGAGTCAGGTCTCCCACAAGCAATTTGATCTGAAAAAAAACATAATGTCAGAATCTGGGAAATTGTCTTGCTTGGATGACCATTCCGAGGATCCTGCCATTACCATTGTCGCTAGCCATGCTGGCTGAGGAAGTCTGGAGCTGTCTTCCAAAACAAGTAACTTTTTCACGCCCTTCACCATGCATAGTTACAGTGAGCAATGTGTATACTTCATAATCCTGAATTTGCAACAGTTCATGTTCTGCACATAGTTGAAATAGAACTCTTGACAAGCCAACATCAAGCCAATAAAATGGCAGTGAAAAGTTAATCTTTCTTGATCACTGTCGCTAATGCAAAATAGTCCACAGCCCTTTAATGACTATGACAGTCCTGTGTTCTGTCATAGTCATTTCTCGGGTTTAGCATCTGAGGGTTTTTTTCTGCATTATAAATCTCATAATTCTCCTTTTTCGAATTCCACATGCAAGACCCTAAATTGTGCTTATCACTCCAGATGAAGCCCAGCTGGCAGGCTATGTCCTGGATAGCTGTAATTTCATGTTTCAAAAAGCTTCCTTTTGTGCAGCTCAATGCCTTTTCTGGTGAATCTTGTACAGAAAAGATACAATTTTTGCAGAATAATTTTGCAGAGAATGTTTTTTTTTTCATTCAGAAAGAGAAATTATGGGATTTGTAGTCAAAAAAAGAATCTGAAATGCATATCCCTATTCATTTCAAGTATTTCACCATTTGTGAAACACTGTCTAAAGCTGTATTTGAAGGTAGCATTAGAAAGAGAGGGAAGCATGCAACCCACCTGTGAATTTTTAAGATATTTGCTGCAATCAATTATATACTTTAGCAAGCAGCCCAATATTACATAGAGAAGCTGCCTGCCCTTTCTGCCAGATGATGGGCAACAGTAATAAAAAAAGGGGGGAGCAACATCTTCCTCTTACTACCCAGATTTATACACACGTTTCCTCTGCCTGCTGCAGGTATTGCTGCCCAAGGCCCAAATAACCCATAACATTAATCATATGGCCAGTCATGAATGTAGAATTTTTCATTCAAAATTGCCAGGGACTGGAGCTGTGGCTTGAGGGGCTTAGACCATCTGCAGTGTGCTACACTTACGATCCAAGTTGGGGCCCTGCTTTTCACATTACAAGGGAATGTTCCTACTAAAACTGATGTAAACTCTACCTCCTCACTCTTACAAATAGAAAGCTAAATTGGCTAAGCCAGACTACCTTTCCTCACGTCAACTATTTGTGAGAGGAAGAGGCTGCATTCAGTATCAAGCCACATGATTCATGTCACATATAACTTAGACCTGGGATTGTATCCTGTTACTGGGATTTATCATTTTCTCCTGTGCGAAGGCCCCCCAAAGTAAAGCACAACTATATAAGGATTAAAATGTTTCTTAAATATATATGGGAAACCATTTAAAAACCAGTATAAAAAATCAAAATGCTTCAAAAACGGGGACGCTGCTTTACAAAAATATTGTATACACCGAAGACTATGTGAAACACCGTAGGTTTGGTTTGCCTGCCGAAAACCTGAATTTCAATTGTCAGAACAAGTTAAATATTCAGCTGTTTTGCTTGCATCCTAGATGTTCACTCCTCATCCTCCTTACGAAACGTAACAGGAAAGCTAATGCCATTATTTGTGACTGATGGCATTTCACACAGCCAGGAATTCAAATTCCTGCAAGTGAAATGAGAACTGAAATATCATTACCTGCAGGGAATTTGATCTATTTCCATTTAAGCTGCTGAGTATAGCAAGTTACATTGCTCTGCATTTGACCTAGTGTTAGCTGCTTATTAGCAGAATTATAAGAGTATTTCTAATGTCATTAATTGTTGCTATTATAAATAGTAGCAATAGGAGTTACAAAACATTCTAGTTGATAATCTCACACAAAATAATTCTAAAGAAAACCATTGCTTATATTATCTATATTTTAGTACTAATGATGGTATTTCAGATCAACCAGCTAGAAATCCTAGAACTGCAGAGGCAATATTTAATTAATATTTAATTATGGTGGAAGAGAAAAAGTTGTTTTCTTTTTATGTATTATATGCATTTCACAGTACATATTAAGAAGCTATGATGGTGCAAAGTTATATTTGAAAACTGATTTGTCCTGCATGCCATAAATAGACATGGCATCTGGCCACCCGGTTTTGCCCTTTAATTAAGGTTTGCTTAATTGAGAGAATAACAGCATTTTTCTCATTTTGTTAGAGCTTCTATTTGACTGTATTAATGTGTCACACTAATTGAGATGGTTAACATAAATGAGGCCATCAACATATAGCACTAAAATGAGACAGAACAGGTTGGGCTATACTGCAGTAAAATTAACAGTGGATGGGTAATCAATGCTTTCAGCATTTATTGATTCATTTTAATAATTACTCATGAGTCCTCTGCATGCAGCTGTCAAAACGAGCTGTTTCTTACAGTATAAATTGATAAATATACCCACAAATTGCTTATTTACTTCTGCAAAATTCAATGCAAGAGTGATAATTCTAAGTAAACTGTTTACCTTGCAAGGCATCCTTGATAGCAGGCATCAATTTAGATGAATTAGAAAAGGAAATAAGCAGTTCAGGCCACACTGGAAGCCCATTTGGCTGAATCTACATGGTGATGCTGAACTGGACAAATTACAGTTAAAATAGTCTCTCCAAATCTGTGTTCCTTCAAATGTTGCACTTTAACATTTATCAGCACTACCCAGCAGGCTGGTGGTCAGGTATCATGGGAAATGTAGTTCACAACAGCTGGAATGAGGAAGGCAGAAGAAAGCCAAGTTAAAGTTTTCTGCTTTCAGATAAGTCGAAGGAAGTTTCACATCCAGATTCCAAGAAAAGCTGGACAGTTATGGGTTGTCATTGGTTATGCTGAACAAATGACAACTTAATAGATCATTACATCATAGCTTTTTATTTAGATTGGCCAGACTTACTTGGTTTTTTAAATGGAAAATGATCTCTGAAGGAAATATATTTCATGAAGCATCAGCTCATCATAGATGTCAGATCCGTCTCATTTCATACAGATCAGTTGTGCTTTGTGACACCATGTTTGTCTGCAAGACAGTCCTGTCTTGCATGTAGTTTCACCACCTTTCCTGTTGGACCTCTATAGGCCATGTAGACACAATCCAACTCTCTATTTAGCTGAAAAGCTGCATCACATAATGACCAAAAATCCTCTTTCATAAGTTAACACTTACAGAAGAGAGATAACCTCACTGGCATGTGAGGCTTTTGATAATTAAAGAGTTTCTTTTTCTCTCCCACAACTTGCCCAAATAATTATTAATCCCTTTCATGTCACAGAAGTTATGGGAACTATGAAACACAAAGAAGAAATCTTCCTTAATTAATGATCATTAATGAACATTAATCTCCCCTTGCCAATAACATCATCCAATGGTGGTGATTTCCAATAATTAAAGACTTCCTCCTTCCGTTTTGCAGCTTCCACACAATGAAAGGGATTACTTGCAAGTGAGAGAAACTGCAGAAGAGAAGGGGAAAGTCTTTAATTACCAAATTTACACAAGAATGTTTAGGCTATTAAAGTCTCTGAGATCCATGACTGCCCGGGTCCCAAGGCATGCATTGCCCCCCGTTCCATAACTTCAGACAAAAAAATTATTTAAAATATGCTGTTTTCCTTAGGAGAAATATAAGGTGATTTTTCTTATCCTGCAATTTAAAAGAGGTCACACCTTCTGTCCCCCTTCCTTCTTACAGGGATAACCATTTTTCAGTTGTCTTGTTAATCATTTCTCGATCCAGAACCAAAGTATGCAACTTGCAGGTTCATAAATCCCCCTTCTCAAACTGGATAACAAAGAAAACAAACCTTATCTTCTGTTGGTGGGTTTTTTAAAAAAAACTGACATTAGTAATTTTAACTTCTAGATTGGGGTGGGCATGTTTGCAGCTTTGGCTTAATTGAAAAAGGGAAAGCAGGAAAATAAGCAAGAAAGTGCCTTTCTGAAAGTGGGTTACATGGGGATTTAAATCATCATCATCTCATTTTTGTCTATGTTTGAGTTAGCTATGTGGAGAATTTGCTGTACCATGACATTTCTCAGCGTCTCATAAAAATGAGATTCCTTCCTTCCTTTCTTTTCACTGTTTTCTTTTTTGGTTTGGTGGTGGTGGTTGTTTGCATGAGGACGTGTCAAATTCTGTGCAGGTCAATTCCTTTTCCAGGAAATCTTGTACAGGAAAGATGCAACTTCCACACAAATTGTAATAGTTCTGCACAAAATGGTCCAATATTGCTCCAAAATATCATGCCCATGTTGTCAGCAGGAAAAAGGATGCCAAGCTTTACATACTAAAGGACAGACTGAATGTTGACAACACCAGTGACAGCAATCAAGATGGTCTACAGCAGTGGTCCCCAACCCCCGGTCCGTGGCCCAGTGCCAGTCCGTGGGCTTCACAGGACCAGGCCACGGAGACAGTTCTCCCGCCCCTTGTATGCACTCATGGTGGGTATGGTGCACTCGTGTGTATGCACGGGTGAGCGGGTGCGTTTGTGGATGGGTGTGGTATGTCCATCCACATTTGTGCCCCACTCACCCATGAGCAAGCCACTCCCAAGCATACATGTGCGCAAGCGCACTGTGCCATCTGCAAATGTGCCACGCCTGTCCGTGAACATGCCACACCCACCCGTGGGCACGGGGGTGCCCTCACCTCCCCATGCACAGACTCTGCCCCCCCAACTGGTCCACGGTTCCGGAAAGGTTGGGGACCACTGGTCTACAGGATACCCTCTTGTGCTCACTACCATTCAACTTGTTGAAAAACAGCCCTCAATATTGCTTTGTATTTGGGTGAGAAGTGGTTAAATGATGAAAAAAGGCATCCGTTTCTTGGATTTTCCCTTTTTCCCAGATATGCAAATTTAGTTTGATCTACATTTTCCATCTCTTTTCTATTAGCTGACAAAATGGTCGTTTGTGTTTTTACGGAGGTAAAACAAATGTCCCCAAATTTGGCACAGAACAAAAGTAGAATTTCTGCTACATCTGTGCCAAATTTGATGCTGATCTGAGGTCAAGTATATGTGAAAGTTTTAATTTTTTTTCTTTGGGGCCTCGCATCTTTTGATTTTGCTTGTTGAATCCTGTTTGTTTTCTACAAGCAAATTATATAGCACGGTTACCATTGTGCCATAATATAGTCACAGCAATTGATGTACAATTGCCAAATGCAACTGCAGCAGCATTATAGCACTAAGCAACCATCTGGTTCTTTTAGAAAGCTTTAGTTTGCAAGACCTGATCAGGACTGTTCCTGACAGGACCTCTTAGACGTCATCGATTCATTAGCTGGGTTTGAAACAATTTGACATAATAACAAAAATATTGGAGTAGATTGACCAGTGGTCTGACTCAATGGCAAGAGCTTCCTGTGTGGCACTGATGGTAACACGTCAGCTGTGCTGATGAGTAAACATGGGTGTTTCGTCATTCGTATTTAGGACTAAGCGCAGCACTACAGGTGGTGCAGATTTTCTCCCCACCCTTGAGCTGGCCAGACCATTAACCAGGCACTGTGCATTGCTGGGGTATTTCTTCAGTGGTGGCATACCAATCGGGTAGGAAGGTGGGATGAGGAGTCTCCCTGCACAGCCAACGACTGGTTAGCTGCCTGGGGAGGCAGGGCCGGCCAGGCCAGGCTTCTGCCTGGATGGTGCGCCACCACCAAAGAAGGACCTCAGCGATGCGTGTGTGGACCCCGGTTAGTGACCTGGCCAGCCTGGAGGGTGGGAGAAGGGAATCCGCACCACCTGTGGTGCCACAGTTCACCTTGAATAACAAAACACCTACATCTATTGATGAGAACTGGATCACAACATTATTTTTGATTTTACAATTAGGCTAGCACATATATAATTTATTGAATTGTTGTTGTTGTTTTGTTTGACTTCTATACCATCCATCTGGCTGATACCATCCTCAACTGATATCTCTAACTGAAGTCCCTAACTGATCTCTCTGTCTTCCATTCTCTTCTTAGATTTCCTTGGTTCCACCCCTTCTGTTCAACCATTGGTTGCTAAATCAGGGTTCCATTGTGATGGACAGGAGTGGTTACTGACATATCCATCACAAGTCCCACATCTGCAGTTGCCCATTGCTTTTTTCAAATAAAATAGTGGATGGAATCTGATTGAACATTTATATGCGTGCAAGTGAAATCATGGAAGTCACAATGGTGAATTGCCACTGACTAATGAGATGCCAGTTGCATTCCTCATTAAGTGGCTATTTCACAGCTGTATGCACTACCAGCAATGCAACCAGTACTTTAATTGGTGGCATTTTGCTGTTGCAACTTAACATAACTGCAGTTATGCAAGCATAAATTACCAGTATGATTCTGGCCAATTTAATATAGTGTAGTTAGCATACATTTAACAGGGACGTGGTGGTGCTGCAGGCTAAACCGCAGAAGCCTGTGCTGCAGGGTCAGAAGACCAAGCAGTTGTAAGATCGAATCCACGTGATGGAGTGAGCGCCCATCACTTGTCCCAGCTCCCGCCAACCTAGCGGTTCGAAAGCATGCAAATGCAAGTAGATCAATAGGGACCACCTCGGTGGGAAGGTAACAGCGTCCCGTGTCTAAGTCGCACTGGCCGTGTGACCACGGAAGACTGTCTTCGGACAAACGCTGGCTCTATGGCTTGAAAACGGGGATGAGCACCGCCCCCTAGAGTCGAACACGACTGGACAAAAATTGTCAAGGGGAACATTTACCTTTACCTTAGCATACATTTAAAGGGGTAAGGAGATATTGTAATTTTTCTGCTTTGTCCAAGATTGCAAGTTTTTCTTCCTAGTGGCTAATATAGGAGAACTACCACTCTGCTACTGGCAAGGGAGAAGGGAAGCCTATTTTGGGGGAAATTGTAATGAATGACGGTTTAACAATTGTTTCACGGAGCAACCATGCCCCCCCCCCATGTTTGGACAAGTATGAACTCCAGTCTTATACCCATATTCCCCGAACGTCATGACTAAGATATCAGAACAGCATGGGTGTCTAGTTTGACATTTGACCACCTGTGTGTTCCAGAGGGTAAACCAATCATGTTGGTTGCTGGTGGAGCTGGAAATTGTAGTCCAACATATTTGGAGGGCAAATGCTTTGGAAGGTGAATGTAAGGTTTGCTTTTCTTGATATAGTCTCCTGAAGTCATCATGAACTTGAGATTATTTTTCTTTTCATTTCCCCCAAGTAAGTATAGTTTCACCGCATGAATTACTTAAATAACTTGGTAGAAGTCATCCATCTACCATGACTACTCTGATATGGCCCTTGGAAATAATTTGCAGCTGGCAGTTGTTTAAAGGTTGTGTCAACAGGAAAGTCTGTTGAAGCAGGAGTGTTTTTACAGAGCGAAGTGTGGGATATGTGAGAGTTAAGTTTATGCTCTTAAAGAACTGTGTTGATTTTTGCTTTGCTTTAGTGTTGAATTGTGAAAATGAACATGAATCCAGCTCCCTACAGCATATCTGATTGCATGGCAATAGTTCAGAAGTTAAGACATTTTTATGCCAAAAAGAAGTAAAGAGATGCAGACTTGATAGGATAAATGATCAGAGTGTCAACAAACTTCTGAGGAGCAACAAGCACTGATATCTAATATATTCAGAAAGAAGAAAGCTATTTCCCTATTGAGAAGGATGAGATTGTTCTTAGGGAATCATACCTTCCAGACACAGGGTTATATAATTTAATTGGGTGCAATATTTCATCACATAAGTCAAAATAATAGTCTGAATTCATCCTACCTACCCTGCAGCAGACCTGTGATGGGTAAATGTGAGACTTCAAAAGTCTACTTTGGTTTTATTAGAGCCCTAACGTCCACCAAGCAGAACTAAGTACAAACTAGGGGCTCAGACAGGTGGGCAAGCACTGAGAAATGGGTGGCCTCTAATCAAATTCTTATCCTAGAATTTGTGATCTGCACAGAACCTAGCCTACAAATGCTTTTACATTAAAATTCACTCTTGGCTCCTCTTCACAAGCATTCTTTTTCAGGAGCTTAATTTGGGGAAACAGGAGGCTTGGTTTCCTCCCACTTTTTCATGAATGATTCCTGTAAGCCAAATTTACTTAATCTCTCCCCGACAATACTTCTATCAGGATCTTTGAAAATGTCATTAATGTGAGACTGCATCTTTGCCCATTTGTGAAATGTTGGCAGCAAAATAGGAGGATCAATGGAGACAAAAGGTACAGTATAGTTATGTTGTTTTGCAACGAAGTCTGGGGAAATTAGAGGGAGCTTAGAGGGAGATTGTACTGGGGAGTTGAGAACAGGCTTAAAAATATTCGTTCTCCCAAATAATGGTGAATTGCACCAAAACAGATTTTTTATATTAATCAATAATACAATATTCTTGAGAACATTTATGATCTGTACATTAGCTGTTCACTTAAGTCCCACCATATTTTGGCCTCAGAGATGTATACGCTAATTACTATTGGAATTTCAGAAAATAATGCAAGTAGTTTCAGGAAATTCTGTATGGTAAACTCTCTGAGCAGGGAGTTCTTATGTACCCTCCTTATGTAGTGTGTACACCACCCATCTGTAGTAATAAGTAGCAGTTGCATTTCTAGTAAGAGATATTTTTGCACCAACAGTCAAGGGAATAACGTCTGGCAGAATGATGATAATAATAATGCTCATTTCAAGATTTCTGTGCCCTTCACAGACATTATCTCTGTAATTCTCATAACAACCCTCTTGAGACAGAACTGTGTTGTATTACCTCCATATTGCTGATGAGGAGCTGAAAAACAGAAAATGTTGACTTCTTTAAAGCCAGCTGTAAAGTTGACCACTGAGGGAATATTTTGGCTGGAAACTACCAGATCGCATTCCCAGCCACCCCAACAGCACCAGCTCTGAAGTAATGGCGGCATTTAATTATTTTTATAAAATCATCTAGTAATACAGGAAACAGTTTCTTTCTATTGTTCTGTAGTTAATGAGTGTGTTTAGGAGAGGACCCTCAGTTGAAATGTACCAGTTTTTTAAATGAATGGATGATGTCTTTACTGGTTTTTTAAAAGATATAATCCCTAAATAATAAGCATGCTTAAAAGACAAGGTTGAGTACAGTAGTTAAAACCTGATAGATTAATTGAAGCAGGCCACCAATTTGCTGTGAAATAGTGGAGTTAGCAGTGGGTTTGAGGATGGGAAGTTGAACAGGAAAGATTTAATCAATTGTTAGCAGGAGATATGGGGATATCTGTAGTTCCTTTGGACAGGACTGTGATAAATCCTGAAGCTTGGTGCAGAGCCTCATTAGCTGAATGCCAATCACTTTCAATCATCAGAAAAGGAGTTTGATGTGATTGCCTCCAGCCGAGTACAGAAGGTCAGCCTGGGCCAATACCCTCTGCTAACAAAAAGTTCAGAGAGCTGCATGACAGCTAGCTTCAATAATCCTGACTTGTGTGTCCAAATGAGTTGCTTTGCTGGGAGGAGACTACTGTCACCTGCTGCCTGAGGCACGTGCCATTTAAATTCCTAGAGCAATTTGATTTGATTATCAGCTGACATTTTCATGATGTTGAACATGACTTAGCATTATTTAAGGGGAAGGTAAGATTCAATTTGAAAGTTTAGAAGCAAAGCCATGGCCTGTGGAATTATGTGCATGTAGTTTTGAGTGTTTGAATGCATCTTTGCTCTTTGGGCTTCAATGTAATTCCATTCATTCCTGTATGGTAGAGAGAATCCTACCTTTTGTTCTACTAATGGAACATAAAACATGGCTGATATTTTACTGTTCGTTTTCTTTGAGGTCAATAATACCGATAGAAAGCTAGAGCAGTTCAAGTCTCTCTCTCTCTCTCTCTCTCTCTCTCTCTCTCTCTGTCTCTCTCTCTCTCTCTCTCTCTGTGTGTCCATATGCAACACTCTCCTAGGGCTCAGTGAAACTAATGTTTTAAATGAACCTTGCAAAAACAACTGAAACATTATAAGGGTTTGATTTTAAAAATAAATTAGGCAGCAAAAAAAAGTAATAATAATACATACAAAACACCAACCTGTTTTCTCCCTCTCTCCATGCCTCCACTTTGCTCTATGCTCCAACAATGCATATAGGAATTGCTTGCAAACAAGTTACACTGTCTCCTTATTCCAAAAAGTTGGTGAATCGGATTCAGAACATCACTGTCTTTCAGAACCATCTCTTTTGGAATTTGACATTAAGAGTGCAACTACACAGCAAGAAAAACGCAAAGTGATCTGTTGTAAATTTGTATCTGATAAGTCAGGTTCTTCTTTGTGGCCTCTGTGAATCACACCCTGGGTGAGCCACGCCTGCGCGGAGCCTCATTGGAAAGTTCTAGAGCTTCTGCAGTAGCAAAAAACACATTAGAATAAATCCCCTCCCCCTTTGTATAAGTACCTTGGCGCCAAGGCTCCCCTTTCAGTTTCTTTCAACCGCTGCATTGAGAGCCTCATAGTTCTGCTTCTGTGAGTAAAAAAGAAAGTTTATTCTTGATTCCTTCCTGTTTTTCATTCTTTTTGCCTTTAAACTATTAGAATAGAACAAATTTATTATCATTAGAGTTTTTTTTTCCTTTCTACCTTGCTCAGCCTCCAGCTGCAGCAAATCCCCCCCCCCCCCATCATCACTTTTCTCCTCAAATTATTTTCTCCTATTCATGGCCCCTTTGGGCCTATTTAAACACTTTGTGGTCTATGATAACAAAATACCACTCTCTGATGGCCACGTCAAGTGTCTTTTTTGCTTGGGAGAGGCACACCAGATGTCTTCCTGTCAGCATTGTAAGAACTTCAAGCACAGAGTCATCTGTTCTCGCTTATTGAGATTAAAACTCTGTCTTTGGGAGCAATCCCTTCAACCAACCAAAATGGCACACCTCACAAACCAAAGCAATGGAAAAGGCTCTTTCTGAAGCCTCAAAACAACGTCCATCGACCACACCATCCCACTCTGATGCTCCGTCCACTTTGTCTAAAATTTCAAAAGACCCATAAATTGAAGCATTTGATACCGAAATCCTCAATATCAAAGCCCTCCACTAAATGTCAAATGTCCACCAAAACCTCTTCGGTTCTGGAGCCTTCTCCGCCCAAAAGACCTAAACAGCATAAATCTAAATCTGCAGTCATTTCTCAGCAGCCGCAACAAACCACCAAATCAACCTCTATTGGTTTGCCTTCTGACAATGATGGAATACCCTCTCATCAACCTTGCTCCCAATCACCAGAATGGGATGACAGAGTCGATCGATTAACATCTTCTCCTCCCAGTTTTTGCTACCACAGAAGTTCTAGAACTTTCCTATGAAGCTCCGCACAGGCACGGATCACCTAGGGTATGAATCACAGAGGTCCGAAGAACTCGAAGAACTACAATTACAGGTGGGTAACCTGTTGTTTTTCCAGGTGAATTCATTTTAGCCAGTCACATAGGAGTCACCAGAGAGAGAGAGAGAAGAGGAAATTGCTAATTGACAGCTGTTATCAACTTGTTAAGGTAATTTTATGATAGCCATCCAGATTTGCAAGAGGAACAGCTACAATACATCTACCCTTAAAGCTGAAAACAAGGACTGGCTGCCAATTTCCTTTCCTCTGACCCCTCCCTGTCTGGTCAGCTAAAGCAAATGGACTTCCACTGGCTGGTGTTGTAAACAAGGTCTACTTATTTATTTCCTCCTCTCTCACACACACCCCCACATGCCCTGGAACACCAGGGCTGGCACCAAGCCTTTAAAAAATGGTTTGGAGATAAGGGGTGTTTGGCTGAGGGAAAATGATATCCCTTTTGCTTTCTCTCACCCCGCTTTGAACTAAGGAGTTGGGAGAGCCAGCTTCTGACTTCTCATTCAGCCATGAAGCTGCTTTGGCTCAATTGATTTACACCATGTAAACGGATGCAAATGCATTCCATTTCTAAAAAAGTAGAAACTGGCATGGTAGGGAAAAGTATGGACTGGGGGAAAAAATCCTGGTTTATTCACAATGACTTGTACATAATGTAATCAATGGAAAATAAAACATAACTTATCTGGAGCATTTCTTCTATTATCTATAAACATAGTAACAACCTAAGAACCATTGTTGCAATGGAGAAAACCTTAGCACCTTAAAATAAAATGCAAAGAAAAAAAGAAACTATCATGATAAAGAATTTGCCCTTCCATTCTGTCCTGTGCACATAACCTGAAATGTCATTACCTTGGTGGAGTCAGTAAAGGCCTAAATCACAGCTCCCTGGAGAAAACAGCTCAATTCCTCTCTTGTGTGCCCCCTCCAAGCCACATTTTCCACTATAAGATCTTTCTTAAAAATAACCCAACCACTAGGCTCAGTTGGGGTTTCATGTATACACACTCACACGTGTAGACCTCCATCAGATTTTTCATCCAGAGTCTCACAAGCGCTTAAGGGATTGTCCAAATGGTAGTAGCAGATGGAAGTAGCAGATTGGGTTTCCCTGGATTATTTTGCTTCAGCCAGCCACACAGGTGTTAGCGGAGAGAGGGGAAGAAATCAACCTTGTTTGCAGCTTATTAACCATTTGAATCCTCTCCTCCCCACATCTGGTGCCTGGATCTGCTTGTTTTCCCCTCCCCTTCCCCTCTTGTGCTTGCTATCCTAGCAATTGGGACTAAGGCAGCTAAGCAATCAGAGAAGAAAAGAAGCAATGAATTGAAAGAGAGATGGAAGGATGTTTTCACTTCAATTTGTCAGTTTCCAGCTTGTTAAAGGTGCGGTGGGGGGGGGAGAGAGACCAAGGACTACAGACAGGAGGAAGTTTTAAGATACTTCTTCTCTGTTACAATAAGATTGAATGGAAAGAAATGGACAGCTAAGTGAATGCCCTGTTCCATCAAGTTAATTAAAATTTAGCACAGTCCAATTTGTTTTTTTAAAATTGGCAGAAGCCTTTGTGCCTCAAGGTCAGAAGACCAGCAGTTGTAAGATCAAATCCATGCAACAGAGTGAGCTCCTGTCGCTTGTCCCAGCTCTTGCCAACCTAGCAGTTCGAAAGCATGCAAATGCAAGTAGATAAATAGGTACCACAACAGTGGGAAGGTAACGGCATTCCGTGTTTAGTTGCGCTGGCCATGTGACCATGGAAACTGTCTGTGGACAAATGCTGGCTGTACAGCTTGGAAACGGGGATGAGCACGGCCCCCTAGAGTCGGACAAGACTTGACTAAATGTTAAGGAGAAACTTTAACTATCTTGCATCTATAGAATATGTAGTTCTGGATTTTGTTTCTCCTAGTTCCTATTCTGTACTTGTTGAACTCCTTGACACTTTATATTCTATGGTTTGTATTCATTTGGTATCTTTGATTTGCTGCTTTTAATTTATTTTTAATTTTACATATATTTCATATATGTCCATATTTTTAATTGTGCAGTGCTCTCATACAAATAAAGAAAAAAGATTCATTTGGTGACTCATTTTATAGAATGTCAAAGCCAATTGGCTTGCATATGATGAACAATATGTGAATGCAGCACTGAAAAAGTCACTGATTCAGATTAACAGATGTTAAAAGCAAGGAACATTGATTTTCTACTTCATTTTTAAAGTCAGACTATTCATCCCTCTAGACCTATCAAAGGTATCCTTCAGATTATGGGAACACTTTGTAAGAGAAAAATCCTTAAGGACTTCCTTCTGCTTCTGTTTTGAACATGCTACTGATGTATTGATCAGAATAAAAGTCTGGGTAAATGTAACTTTACTTGAAAGATTTGACCTTGAATTTCAGAACTATTAATAAATATCTTAAAGCATTGGTTATACATATATATATATGCATCCTTTAGTCTTGAAAGACTATGGTAACATGCTCTGAATTGAGGAGTGTCCCCTCCAGAGCATGAAGCCTGGGTAAAGTAATATGGAGGATAGGCTGTTGCCCAAGCAGCAGATCCCCCCTCTCCACGTTGCTGAAATGGTCCAATGGAAAGGCAAGAGCCAATACAACTGGTTCCAGCAACGTCGCAGGAGTTGGCAGAATGACACGAACTGCCTCTGGGACTCCAGCTCCGGATTTTGCCTCTAGGTTAACTCCTGAAGCCTTTTCCATGAATGGATATAGCCACAAGGCAGTGGAAGTTTAAAATCGGAGTTTTCCTTCTCCTAGATGTGCTGCTTTCCATGGCTGACGATCCCCACCTACCCAGCCTGCTCTTTAATAGTGCAGAAGTATGATCCCACCTTTACAACTTTCCTGCCTCCCAGATGTATGCAAATCTAATTGGCTTTCCTATTTACCATATTAGGGCCTGAGATACAATCAGAAAATTTGAGAACTTCACACGCCGTTAGGTCCTGGAACACGCTCTTTTAAAGCAGAAAGTCCCACCCCCTAGGCTCCACCCCCAGGCCATGCAGTGGGGGAGACAAAAAGAAAACCCAGGAGAAAAAACTCAGCAAATTCTCCATGCAAACATGGAGAATTCTCCATGCAAATATCTAATACTGCTTAAATTAAAGGAACAGTTTCTCAGTGACAGCCAGAATGTATCCAAGTTAAACAACCTCTTAGTATCACCTTGTTAAGTTTGTTAACTCCATTAAATCTATCATGTACAAGAAACTACTTTGATGCAAAGTTTTGCTTTTATTTGACAATTTGAATGGAAAGTGCTGACTCGATCAAATGTTGCAGCTATTGAGCCCGTGCTCTAACTCATTTTTCTTTCTTCTTGTTGGACAGCATTTTTAATACTTCACAACACAAACAGAATAACACTGTAAATCTGTCATATAAAATACGTAATAAATTCACAAGCTTCGATTCCAGCTATTACCAAAAACTAAAACCCAGAAGATGCTGCCTGCCTTTCATAAAAGAGGGAGAGGTGATCATGGAATCATAGAATCATGATTTTTATTATATTTTCTCCTTCACTCGGCAGCCTCCTGATCCACATCCTACGTTGTTTTGAGGATCCCCCAACCAACTACAGCAGATTTTTGAATGGTTTAGAGCAGAAGGGAGATTGGTGAAAATTTCAGGATCCAGCTACATATTTAATATATGTTTAGCACAGATACAGCCTCAGAGTTTTCACTTAGAGTTCTGGACCTAAACTATAACTGACGGGCATAGATGAAGTCTCAGTGCTTCCAAATACAATTTTCTTAAAAATAAAAAATTACAAATATTAGCTATTATTTGCTCTTGAGGTCAACATGAAAGAGTACCGGAAACATGCATACACCTGAGTGAAGACTTTTCAAAAGTCAGGAAATATCAAAGGGTAGCCCTATTACTGTAGCAAAAAGAACAACCAAACATGTTGTATGAAACTAACAAGTTTTATTTGGTATACATTTTTGTGAACGATAGCCCATTTCTTTGAATGTGTGGAACAAAAAAATCAAGTAAAACGAAACAGGATAAGCCTGTTATGTTGTTGTATTTTTGCTTACAATATTTATTTATTTGGCCACTGTGGTGGTTGAGGTTTACAGCTTAAATCTATAGAAACAGCTAGACAGTAATTACAAACAAAACATACAATCTGATTTTTGACCAAAGTGCTAGTAACTATGTGTTACTAGGTAACTTGTTTTTGAAACTGAGAAATATTTACTTAAACTGTATACTGATATGAAGACATAGATAACAATATTCACTGAAACCAATTTTATGTACTCACATAAATTACTTCTTGGTTTTTATGAATTTTGTCTTAGGTCATTATATGGATAATTTGTTACTTAGTAAAGTAGTTTGTCAGGTTACGAGACATTAATCCTCCAATAGGTTTTTAATTAGTACAGATGAACTAAATAATTCATAGCACGACTTTGCCTTAAAACATTCATAATACTCAATTATACAATTTAACATGCAATGACAAATTGTTTTGTGTGCAGTGAAGAAACAGTGGGACTCAATTAATTACCTTCAGGGTTCTGGATGTCTGCCGCACACTCTTCGAATCTATAAGATCAGAAAACTCAGAACAGTTAAAAATAGAGTTTAGACACCTCCAGGACTGAGAAAGGCAGAAGCAAAAACTGTGGCATCAGGAGAATTGTCAAATAGCATGTGTCTTTTCTTTTTTTCATGTACTGCAAAAGCCAGAGGGCAGAAAAGGTCTGGCTACACTTTATGTAATTAGGAAAATCATGAGTTAGAATGTATTCAACTAGCCTATATTTTTCAGAGGCTTGTTTAGTGTGCCTTGTTCATCATAAGGTCTGTAACAGGAATGTAAATGGATACTGGGAAAGAAGGCCATGACAGGAAGCAAACGGCAGACTTCAAGAGTAGACAGGACCAGTCCAGGTGCAAAGAAAAGGAGGTAAATTCAGGGTTATGTACTATGAAAATCAGCAGAATGACATGAAATACTGCCATACTAATGGGAGAATAAATGTACCGTTCAAGAATGTGGGGATGTGTAATGTTCTTGTCACGGCAAATAGTGGTTCCCCAACCTTGGGTAAAATAGGTGTTCTCCAGTCTTACTAAAACATCTCCTCTTGGCTCCTTCTCCATGTGAAGCAGTCCCTGCCTGCTTGCAATTCATGCCAGTCTTGTTCCTGGAAGCCTCTTGCGTAATTTACTGTATGTAGCCAATACAGGGCCCCAGTGCAGAATTTACACACAAGCTCAGTATGCTACAGTTTAGGGTCTCAGAATACAAAAGGTTTCCAAATAATTTTTCTAAAGCAAAATACACATGTTAAATTTCAAATTTTTACTGGTGGTTATAATTAATACATGTTTGTGGTAATGCTGTGAGGTCTCTTACACTTGACATTGTTTAGAAGGTGGGTTCCCAAATCAGGGAAAATGAAGAATATCCAGGAGGGCTTGCGACTGTAAGATTTTTATTATAAAAATAGTTTTATGAACTGAAAATGTATTTATGCTAGAGGCATCATATTTTAATTTAAAAATTTTACTAAGCTTTTATATTTATCTTATATTACAATGTTTGTTTTTTTATGAGGGAGTGAGATTATGGTAAAGGAGGTGAGGAGGCACAAGGCAAAAAAGAAAAAAGTAAAAGCAAAAGAGGGCCATGATGCTGAAGAGTATCGGAACAGCTTGCTTTGGAAATCAGCATTTCTTAATCTGGCTCTGAAAGGAACAAGAAACACACACAGAGAGAGAACATTATTACCTTTATGCCATCTCCACAGCAAATTTGGCTGTCAGAAACAGAGACCTTGACTAGATGGAGACAAGTGACAACCCCAAGGCCACAAACATAACTGAGTTGCCCTAAAGACTAAACTGATGCTTTTGTCAATACATTTTGCTGCATCCATTCTGCAAAAGGCAACCCAGCCGTTGACAGTAGAGTCCCAAACATCAACTCACTCCAAATAATTTCTCTTTCACTGAATTAATTTAATGATCAAACCATTTCCCCATTAATTTCCCCCCGAAACATCAGTTCACCAGGGCTGAGAATAACATCTCCATTGGGGCTAAGCTGAATATCAAACATACTTTTAAAAGCAGGCATGCTTAATTGAGCTCCCTCAGAAAAGGCAGCTATCCAAAACCATGATCTATGTTGTGCTCCCTGTCCTGGTTACACTCTTTGTCACTAAATATCTTCTCTCCATTTGGTTATATTCTCCCCCATCTCCTCTGCCCGCCCACCATCTCAGCATTCTCTGTTTGAATTTAATCAAGACATTTTAAAGTTCTGGTTAGTTTCAAAAAATGAACTGAAGGAATTATTTATCCATCTAAAACAGGCAGTGTGCCAAGTTCCAAAGACAGGCTGGCTGGAGTGGGTTCGGAAAGGCTATATGGCTCCTATGATGGCACAACTGCTTTTATTGTGTCTCGTGCTGGCTGATCTCAGATCTACCAGCACAATTGCGGCGTGGCTGATATCAGCCAGCAGAAGAGCCGTAAAGGACAGAGAAGGGGGGAAAGACAGGGAGGTACTACACCAGATCCAAACTCCACTTAGCCCAGATTCACAGTCAGTATGCTCCGTGGTGTAGTGTGGCTGGGGCCACAGGGGCAGTTGCCCTGGGCAGAAAATCATTAGGGGTGCAACATTTCAGCCCTGCCATTGAGCCATCAGGCGAGGTGGAGCGCAAAGCGGGCAAGAAAGTGCATGAGCCTCCCCTCCCCTTGCCTCCTCACTTCTGGCTGCAGCTGCCTCGCTCACTCCATTTCCCCCTCTGGGCAGGTGGTGGCAGCACGGTTTGGCAACAGCCACGCAGACCCACCTCTTTGGAGAAAGCAGCCTGGAGGGGGAAGGGCAGCCTGGAGCAGCCCAGCCTCCCTCCCCCAGCATAAACAAGGTGGGCGGCTGGGCTGCATGGAGGTGGCGGGGTGGGGACTCCACTGCCATTGAGCTCCCTTCCCTCGAGGGGGCACAATATTTGTCTCGTCCCAGGTGCTGGAACCCACACTGTACCACTGAATATGCTGGCACAAAATTAAGGCAGGCAGTCCTAAATAAATCCAAAGATCTTTGGGCTGGAAGGGGATTGGATTAAGCACAGCTGCAGCTGTCCCAATATCATCTCAGCCAGCCCTTAACAAGTGTGTTAGTTAGGGTGGCGCATTCAGATAGTATTCCAAAACATTATAATCAGGAACTCATGGGATTGACTTCCAAAGCAACATGCTTAGGACCAGTCTTTGAGTCAGGAATTGAGATACATTTCTCTTGACTTCTTATGAAAACATTCATAGCCGCCTAGAGTGCTCGAAATGACTAGATAGGTGGGGTATAAATACAATAAATAAATAAATAAAGCTTTTCCTAACATATAGGATTCATTTGGAACATATAGGCTTTGAGCTACCAAATCGACTTTATTTTACTTCTATTATTAGTAACATGCCATATTTCTCCCACAACTGTAACACTAGACAGCTTTCCATATAGTTACAGTAGCACCGCCATATCTGCAGGGGATCGATTCCATGATCTACTGTGGATGCCTGAAACTGTGGATACTGTGAGAACCCTATATACATCATATAGTGGGACAGGACAAAGGCCACAAAGGGCCACCCTGTAGGTCGTATATAGGGTTGTGGCAAAGCATGGGTATGTGAAACTGTGGATATAGATCCTGTGGATACGGGATTCTACTGCACGAAAAGATGGTGAATGGAGGTCAGCACAACCATTTAAAATGTTTAGGCAAAGCCTAAACAAAATGGGCAACACTCCATCTCGCAAAACCTAAGCATACGTCTCAACGGTATAGCTCCTTCCACCTTTTTATTGCTCATTTTCTCATCAATGTTCGTGTTAATTCCACTGATTATACTTTATTTTTATTTTCCCTTCTTCTATTTGCATTTCATTGCTGACACCTAACATTCTAATATTTTAAAATTTTTAACCTCATTTTAGTTGATTTATAATATAAAGTATGTGGTTCCATTGGTTTTTTTGTAATCAATACTGCTCTTGGTTTTTATATTTGTAAATCTCACCAAGGGCATTTGCCAGTTGGGTGGTGTGTATATATATATATATATATATATATATATATATATATATATATATATATATATATATATATATATATATATATATATATATATACTTAGAAAGTAAATAAATAAAAGACAACATAGCAAAAAAGAATTCTTAATTGCTTCCTAGAGAATCAGGCTGTACACATAAAAAGTAATTAAACCACTCTTAGAAAACAGTATTTGGCACAGATAGCATAGCATATACAATCCACACCTGGGGGCTGATGCACAGATTATGACTACAGCACAAGCCATTTCCAATGAGAGTATTTTATAAGTTAATTTCCTTCCTAGTCCTGCAATCTGAGAGGTTGTTGGTTGTCATTTTTAGGTTGTGAATTCAATTGTGTCACCTGATGCATGTTGGTTCATGTTCATCTACTGCATATGAAATATCTCCCCCATGGAACAATCTTAATATGTCATCTACATAGTTAAAAAGTCTGAATCATCTGTGGGATGCGAAAATATGTAATTTTTAAAATGTTTTCCTGATCAGTTACATCAACAACATGCAAATTAAAGTCTTCCATTTGTTCAGAAAGAAGTATCACTTATTTCATATGTATAATAGTCACAAATCAAAACTTCAAGTTTATTTTTACAACATAAAGCCTCCAAAATACACTAGAAAAGCAAAGCAAAGTGTTCTGTTTATATATTGCCGCACAGTGCTTAAAGGACTCTCTGGGTGGTTTACAATTTAATTATGTAGGCTACACATTATTTCCCCTGAAAGCTGGGTACACAATTTACTGACCTCGGAAGGATGGAAGGCTGAGTGAACATCGAGCCAGCTACCTGAGACTGAACTCAGGTCATGAGCAGTTTTGGCTACAATACTTTAGTTTAACCACTGTTGGCAACAAGGCTCTTACAGTTCAGTTATTTTATTATTGTTGTTTAGTCGTTAAGTTATGTCCGACTCTTCATGACCCCATGGACCAGAGCACGCCAGGCCTTCCTGTCTTCCACTGCCTCCCGCAGTTGGGTCAAAATCATGTTGGTCGCTTCGATGACACTGTCCAAACATCTCGTCCTCTGTCGTCCCCTTCTCCTCTTGCCTTCACACTTTCCCAACATCAGGGTCTTTTCCAGGGAGTCTTCTCTCCTCATGAGATGGCCAAAGTATTGGAGCCTCAGCTTTAGGATCTGTCCTTCCAGTGAGCACTCAGGGTTGATTTCCTTCAGAATGGATAGGTTTGATCTCCTTGCAGTCCAGGGACTCTCAAGAGTCTCCTCCAGCACCACAATTCAAAGGCATCAATTCTTTGGTGGTCAGCCTTCTTTATGGTCCAGCTCTCACTTCCATACATCGCTGCTGGAAAAAGCATAGCTTTGACTATGCGAACCTTTGTCGGCAAGGTGATGTCTCTCCTTTTTAAAATGCTGTCTAGGTTTGTCATTGCTTTTCTCCCAAGAAGCAGGCGTCATTTACTTTTGTGACTGCTGTCACCATCTGCAGTGATCAGTTATTTAGGATTCCCAAAAAAGAAAAGAAAAATGAAATAGCAAAATTAGAAGAACATCAATAAGTTTATAGAAAGCCAGGAAAGATTCAGTCAATACATAAATGTGAAATACAAGATATCAGCAAAATAGAAAGAATCTAAACTACTACATGTGTGCAGAGAATTGAGTTACTGAATTTGTTCAATGGTGGCTGATAGGTAACCTATTTTCAGTTGTATATTCTCATTTCTGTGCAGGCTGCATCAGAATACCTTATGATACCTAGGTTTATATAAAGAATGTGCCATTCTTCATAGCTGTTTTCACAAAGTAAACATATTGTGGAATTGTATGACCTGCCACCTGGACTGACCTGCTACCAGGACTCCCTTAATGGACTAACTTTATTGATAAAAAAGAACACTCAGCAACAAGAATTAATCTATTACTATTGTACTGTACTTTATCTACATTGTGTTTCATTCATTGAAAATGGTAAAACATCAAAATTCCAGACACTACTGTGTGGAACTGCAGGATCTAAATCTGGCAACCTGGGGTTTAGTCCCAGAGGCCCAGTGCAGGGGGCAGAGCAGAGGGGAAGTCACCCTGGGCGCACAATTCTTAGGGGTGTGCAAGCTGCTGTACCCAGTGTGGTCCTGCAATCACTCCATTCTCTCCTCTTCCCCCTCCTGGCAGTCCAAGTCCAAGCTGCCAGGGCACTGTGCCTGCTACCACCAGTGTGGACCTGGAGCAGCTCCATGACCGTTTCATGGCACCACCCCAGTGAGAGATCTGTCCCCTATCTCTTTGCAACTGTACTGCAGTTCAAGCCTCCTGCCCCTCCTTTTCTTACCATTGTTGCCTTTTTGTTGTTGCTTACCCACCAAGCCAGCCATCACTGCTGCCTAATAGCTGGTTTCATGTAAGATAATTCTTGTTTATACTCCTACATCTTTATTATATTGAATACATGTTTTCACCCATGTGTACTTAGGCTAAAAGAAAAGAGTGTTCCTGAAAAAGCATATATGCAATGGGAAGGGAAAAACAAAGGGATGGGTAAGTGAGGAGGAGGTAGTAGGCAAAAAAGAACACAAATTGGAAGTAAAATGTCCACTGTGTATCTCACCATGGGAGTCTGTGACAGAATTTCTCCAGGGAAATATTGTCATTGCAAGTGCAGTTATAGCTAGAACAAACCCCACTTTCCCAGATGATTAGATATATTCCTGAATCGATTTCTGTGAAACTCAATATCTAGCATTCCATTCAACCATTTTAAGATTATACTGAAGCCTCTACCAGCTTTGATCACTTTAGATAGATGATTTGGCCTTCAATATCCATCAGTCAGCCTGGCCAGTGATAAACAATGACAATAGATTGTGAACTAGCAGGCTAGAAAAGTGTGCTCTGGTGCATCAGTTACATAATCCAGCATATTTGAAGGAAAGGCTATTCTGGTGAGATTAAATATTGGAACATGCAAAGTGGAAGAGAAATGCATTTGATGGTTACTGGAGTCATCAGAGACAGGAAGCTAGTTTAATTCTTATTGTATTCTCCAAGTAAATCTCTTGAATTAATTACATGTATGTGAATAAAGCTATTTAATATTGTGGAAAATAATATAGTGCTTCAGTTGGGAAGTAATGCAGTGAAGACAAAACTTGCCATTGACCATTGACAGTGGTCTTCAGGGGAAGGAACTGTGCAGGCCAAGCAACCATCCTTCCGATTATAACTAGGGGTTATTAAAACAACAAAGTGGACTGTGGTGTCTTAAAGACTAACATTGTTTGCTTGGTGTAAGCTTTTGTAGTATTTAGCCCAACTTTTCCAAGCTTTGAGTGGAAGTGGGTGTTTCAGTTTAGATCCAGTTGTCTTTATCCATACCATCGCCAAATATTTCTTATGCTTCTAATCCCCTCTCCAATTTGCATATATTTCTTTTGTATTTAGAGCTCAGAGCATCTAAAGTGCCTGGATGCCATCTAAAACCCAGTCAAAACATAAGCATTAAAATGGCTGAAAATAAGAACGAAACATTACAGTATTGCACCTGCTGTATTATGTGAAGGCTACAGGAATTTGAAATCTTTGGGACTAAGTCATCTCTTGGGTGTCTGAGGTGAAAAGATTTGAACTCCATTCAATAACCCCTAATGGGTTGAATTTCTCTCCTGATGATAATTATGCTAGCGAACCTCTTCTGTGTGGATGACATTTTCCAAGTTAATTCTTTCCACTGGGAAAACACTTACTGTTCTACTGTTTTATTTTGAGTATGATAAATTAGATGGTGCCTTCACAATGTTGTTCTCTTTTTCTGGTTATATATTTTTGCTATCCTCCAGTGGTCACTGAATTGAGAAAAAAATGTACAGTTTCCAACATGGTTTAATAACGTTTTGGTTTTATCTTATTTTCCAAATCACTGAGCAGATGAAATACATAAAATAGAGCAATGCAGGTATATGGTACAAGGCATATTTGAAATTTAAAGTAAAATAAGGTATTATATTGCTTAAATAAATTGACCTTCTGTGATTCCCAAAGTCACCTGCAAAAACGATTACTAAGCAATGCAAGTCACTTAAAACAATTGATTATTTTTCCTTTACTCTTTAAAGTATGGACAAATGCCCACTGTGGTTAGAATTCTTCCTTAACGATGAACAAAGTTCAATCTTTCTGACACTTTGTCAGCTTTGTGGAAGATTTGATAGACACTTCCAACAAGGTCAGATCACCTTGCTAACATGTTTTCTATGGCTTGAAGCAATACAGTCATGCACATGGCCATCCAAGAACTTATTGTTGTTGTTTAGTCGTTGTGTCCAACTCTTCATGACCCCATGGACCAGAGCACGCCAGGCCCTCCTGTCTTTCACTGCCTCCCAGAGTTTGGTCAAACCAACAACTTATATATGTATACAAAAGTGAATGAAACAGGAATACAGTGATGGAAATGTTTATGTTCCAGTTTAGCCATTTTGAACCTTCTTGCTAAAACCCCTCATGTAAAATTTTGCATGATGCTACAACAAAATGAAGAAACGTTGATTCAGTAAAAAGTTAATAGCTTCTATTGAACTTGGTTTGGAAGCTTTATGACTAAGAAGCACAAAAGAAGACAGAAAACTATCCTCAGATAGTTTGTGCCACTTTCTTAAGAAGGCATTATTACGGCAAGAAGCTTTTAGCACACAATCACGCTGACCAAAATGGAGAAGGAGAATTGCACCTCCAATTTGGGATGTGTAAAGGTTTTGATTTCATTGCAAATGTACAAGGGCCTTACACTTTACTGTATATTTCTGCCAGGAACAGCCATTGTGCCTTCCTTGCCCTCATTGAGTCTACTGATACCACTGATCTCATTGATTCCACTTGTGATGCTCAAATCTCCCTATGGAGCATATGGCATTCGGGCAGAGAGTTCCACAGGCCACAAATCTCTTTACGCTGAGGCAAGTCCTCAACCTTCGGCAGTGCATAGCATCTGTGCCTAGAACAAGCCTGATGCTTAGAGACTAGTCCTCAGAAATTTTATAATTTTTTTTATTATGAAAATATAGATTCATAGAAACAGTTTATTTCCTTAAGCATAGCATAAAGACATGTTCAAAGGATTACCATATTTAAATAAAACTACTTCCCATTAAAATAATAAACACTAAAAAGCTGAGCTAAGGTGGGCTAGCCCCACCTCCTTCTTTTCTTACCATGCTACATTCTTTTCCATTCAGCTACATAACACAAACATCAGGAACTTCTCTTAGGAAAAAAATTCTCTCCAACAAAACAGTCTCTCAAATATAACCCATCCTCCATTTTTCTACATTCCTCGGACCTCCTTCTTCATGGTTGTAAACCAATTAACTCAAAGAAGCGTAACTGTCCACTCCGCCTCCAATTGTCATGGAGATGTAGGTGTGTTATCTCCATTCCAATTAGACAGGAATTTGTTGGGTCTTCGCTCTGGGGCCTCTTCGGTCTTGCATTTTTATCAGGATTCACTCTGTACCAGCCTGGCTGTAAATTAGAAAAAACAGCCTCTCAGCCTTTTCCACATTCCCATGTCTTCAACTTTCACTTTGAAAACCTAACTAACTCCATTTTCTCTCATTCTCACTGATTACAAGTCCCACTCTCCTTTAATATCATGTCAACACTGATTAGTCCCAACTCATTGGATCCACTGAAAGAAAAACATATCCCTGGTTTTATGGGGAGGCATATTCTTCCAGAGAGTGATTTTCAGGAGCTCTACCAAAATTGTGTCTGTAATTAGAATTGCTACATTTATGGGTTATAATTGGTCTGTCCAAGGTAGACTTGATGCAATCTGGCACACACACACTGGAATGATAAATGTGACTACTAGACTTCATCACCTATATATAATTGAGGACAGTGTGTGTGTACGTGTTTATGTATAGGCAGACAGACTGACAGTGCCAAAGCAGGACTGCAGTTGAGTGTTAAAAAGACCCCAAAAATGTGACTGAGACTCAGAAGGGCAGCCATGAAGGAATTAGAAAAGATAATCAGGTGTAAGGATTAGAGATGGGGGTATTTGTATTCATATACGAATACGAATATCCCTGCACACCTGGACTTAACGACGGTCCAGCCCCTGGAGCCGGACTGTCCACTCACAGGTTCACCAGTAGTGGTGGCCTTGCTCTTCCTTCCAGTCACTCTTGGAGCGTCGCTCTCTTCCTGCTCAGCTAGCAATTCAGCAGCCTAGCAGAGAGACTGAACTTCCCTCCTATAGCCAGGAGTGACTAGCTGACCGGGGCTCTGGGAGTGATTGGAAGGAAGAGTGAGGCTGCCGCCACCACTGGATGCAGGAGTGGATGGTCCAGCCCCAGGAAGCTGGACCCTCATTAAGCCCAGCTGTGTGGGGATATTTGTATTCATATACAAATACGAATACCCCCCATCTCTAGTAAGGATGTGTCACTGGAGACCATGACTAAAATCATCCACACTCTTGTATTCCCAATCTCCATGTATAGGTGTGAAAGCTGGACAGAAAAGAAAGATGACAGGTGGGGGAAATGATTCATTTGAACATGGTGCTTTAGGAGATCATTGTGGATACCCTGGAGTTCCTACTTTGAGAGAAGGCAGAACTCTCTGGAAAGGACAATAATGCTGGGAAAACTGAGAGGCTGCAGGAGAAGAAGACAACCAGACACAAGACAGACTTAGAGGGCAGTTTAGAACAGGACATTTTGGAGCTCGCTCATTCATAAGGGGGAGGCAACTTGACCACACATAACAGCAACCAATAAGCATGTATCTGTTAGGACCCTCCATTTTATTTTTCAATGAATCATAGTTTCCTATTACATCCAAAACATGGGAAACTAGTTTATTATAAAACTGTTCCACTGCATGTTTATTGACTAATAGGTTTCCAGAGTTCAGATGTAATAGCTATCTTTTTCAATTCATAGCTGAAAGCAAATATTTGTTTCTTATACATGGAGAAGAAATGGGAGAGAACAAAGGTTGTGAGTCTGGAGCCTACAGCCGTGTGTTCTTCTGACACTGGCATTTAAATAAATAATCTTTGCTTTCTGGCCATTTTGGCTTGCTTATTACAGTATACAGAACAAATACAAAGAAAATAACATGTCTTCTGTTCATAATATATAATTTTGCCTAGTAAACTAGCTGGAACAAAGAATAATAGCTTTAAGCATTATGCTGTAGAAGCTTTCTCAAACAGCATCTTCACTTTATTGGTTCTATACGTAACATCTGTTATCTGAATTAGTTTGCAGTAAATATTAGTGAGTGGACATGTTTCTCCTCATAGCACTGATTTATAATGTTCCTAGGGTAAGCAGGAAGAATATGTTTGTATGATGCATTAGATTTCTATACACAAAATTTTATGTTCAATTTAAAATGACATTTTCTCGTATTTATTGTCAGATTAACCTTACAACACATTAATTCAAAGCAAAGGAATTAAAACCCTATTGTTTTACTGATTTCCATCTTTCATCAACAGCATGGAATAGTACTTTGCACTATATGACCCTTTTACAGATGTTCCAGATTTTTTAGTTTATGTTATTCCAGAGTTTTTAGTTTATGTAGGTTTCATTTTATTTAGAGAGTCATTATGACATGCTACTGTTTTCAAATGTTTAATAGTGCCCCACTGAAACTTACAAGACATTGTTTTGAATGTATTGTGCCCTATATAATTATGAAAACTGAATTTCTCTCTTTTTTAAGTATAGCTGATATTTAAACTATTTTGGCCTTCTCATTTGCCTTTCAGTAGAATTTTTGACAAAATCCTCTCTGCACATAACAGCTTCTCGAAGGTCATTATCTAACTGAACAGTTTTCTGACCTCAGGTTAGCTCCCAAGGATCTTTCACCAGTTAAGAATGGGATGATTGATGGGTAGGGCAACTTCTATTAGATCGCAAAAAATCCCACAACTAAGAAAGCATTCTGAGATTAACATTAAAGCCTACAGTAAACTCTCTGTTTGTGGCAGATCTCTTTCTTAGGAGATAAACAAACTATTACAATAATTTTTGGTTGATATTCTGATAGTAATACTCTCTGTTTGTGGCAGATCTCTTTCTTAGGAGATAAACAAACTATTACAATAATTTTTGGTTGATATTCTGATAGTAAGAAAAGGATAACCATTACATCTCACCATTGATCTGTTAATTAGTTTGGTCTCTTCTCATTCATTCTGGGGTTGCTTTTCGAACTGGCAGAACATGGAATAATAATAAACCATGAGAAAACAAAGATAAATGACCAATTTTGAAAAGTCTTTTTATGTATCTGCAATTAAAAAAAAAATCACAGGCTGATTTTGTTTGCTCGTATTTCCTGTAGGATTGTACACTTTTCTAAGGCTGTTCAGATAGCATGTTCTAACTTAGCAGATCATGTAAAATTTGCTGTTGCTACCAATCATTCACGAGTTATTATTATTCCATTGTTGTACTTGTGCAACTATTATAATTACAGGAAGCTGCCTTACGCTGAGTAAGACCAGTATTATCAATTCTCAGCTGGCAGTCACTTTCTGGAGTTTCAGGCACTACATGGAAATCACAGTTCTTACTTGTGGAGACTGGAGCTGCTGTTGCCACATAGACTGCTAAGGCCCTTGCTGACTTCATCTAGGGTTTTGAAGATTGTGCGTGTAGAGCTATTTCTATTATATTATGGATACCCAATCCGGTTGAGGAAGATAACTTCGATTTCTGTCTGAATTTGAATTCAAAAGGACATTTGAACTTCCCAGTTCAACAAGCAGTGTCTGCATTGGTGTTGTTGCAGAGGACCTGGGTGCACAAATTGTAGGATTTGTTGTTATAATTTCTCATGTTGTCTGTTATATAACTGTGAATAAGAAGAGACTTTCACAATTTCAATGGTGAAATTGTGTTTGCTATGGTCGTCAGTAGATATCTATATAAACAAATAGCCCCACAAAGCTCAGAAGTGTTACAAACTGGCGTCCAATGTGAGGCTTGCATTAGCAAAGGTGGTTTCAATATTGGCAGCTGCTGGGAGGATCTAATGGTAGCTCCAACTCTCACCTAGATCCCATAGGCATCCTTCAGTCTCAAGAGACTATGGTAACATGCTCTGAATCGAGGAGTGTCCTCTCCAGAACATGAAGCCCGGGTAAGGTAATGTGGAGGATAGGTTGTTACCCAAGCAGCAGATCCCCCCTCTCCACATTGCTGAAATGGTCCAATGGAAAGGCAAGAGCCAATACGACTGGTTCCAGCAACATTGCAGGAGTTGGCAGAATGACATGAACTGTCTTCGGGACTCCAGCTCCAGATTTTGCCTCTAGGTTAACTCTTGAAGCCTTTTCCATGAATGGATATAGCCACAAGGCAGTGGAGGTTTGAAATCGGAGTTTTCCTTCTCCTAGATGGGCTGCCTTCCATGGCTGACGAGCCCCACCTAGTTCACCAAATTTTCTCCATTTACTGCAACACATTTTCCATTAGTGTACATACAAAGCATCATTAGTGTGCATGGTACTGTATATAGTGTTTCAATATACAGCTTTGAAGTTTAGTAATTGTGCCCACAACCACTTCTTTCCAGAATTCAGGTGAGGGAGGGAAACCTTCTGAATATATGACCTAAAAAGGTTAATTCTGTATTTCAGCAGAATATCTTTAGTCAAATTACAAGAAGAATTAAAAGTGTGCATATCTATATGCTTTGCTTTAATGTAATTTATTGTGGGTTATTTTTAAAAGATAAGACAATCTGATATGAGTAGGCCCTTAGGAATGAGATGCATCACTTTAATGCAGCATTTCAGCAGAGTTTCATAGATTGACAAAAATGCAAGACTTTTTATTTTAGTTCAGTATCTAAGAGTTGAAGTAGTCAAGGAAAATGTAGAACTGAACGGTGATCAAAAATTAATATTCATAAATTGATTACTCCTATAATCATTTAGTTCCTCTGTACTGTACTGAGTACTGTTTGTTTTGTTTGCGCAAAGACACAAGTAGAGCTTCTATCCTATTTTGTTAGCTCATGCAAGTTGCTTCCTGAGATGACTGGGGAATATTTTGGGAGTTCTAATATAGTCCTACCTTTGTCTACTGAGAAGATACTTAGAAGATGCTTTAAGCTCAGCAGGATTCACACACATCTAGAGGTGTATGTAGGATTGAAGCCTTAAAATTCTGAATAATTATGAATAATTGAAATTATTGAAAGGAGTACTTCGGGATTGATTGATGACTGTAATACATCAGCTGAAATCCAGTAACATAAAGTAATATGTTACATGACACTGATGAAGACATCAGCAGAATTAAACCCCACATATTTGGGATCTGTGGGATAGGGGAACAGAAGTCTTTAATGTCTTAGAATCACCAGCATCAGGATCAGGAAAGGCAACAGATGATTTTTTTTCCCCAAAAAAGAAAGTACAAATATAAATTGTGCTATACTTCAGTTCTTGCCACTGCATTTGGACCTGTCGTGTGTTTTCTGGAAGATTGCACTTTTGGCTTGGAGTTTAGCAAGGAAGGCAAAGAACTGATGTAACTAGAATACTATTTTCCTGGTCATTTAATATTATAAGTTCAAAAATGGAATGGTTTGAGACATTTCTTTTAGTTTTCCATAGACTCTTAGAAGAAAAGCAGTGACTCAATTCTCTTCTCAGGAAAAAAAAAACTTCTAAATTCTTTGACTGCCAAGATTCATGGTTATGTAAACTAAATTAAAAGCCCATGCATTGTGAAGTACTAATGATATGGTCTGACAGAACTGTAAAACATAAAGGAAAATATGTTGCATAGATTCTGAGTTATATTCAGTTACATGTTATGCTGTGCCTCCATGTATAACAATTGCTAAAATTTCAGCTCTGTGATTAGCATTAAATTATGATTAATGGTACATAGACCACTGACTGCACAGAAGGATTGTACATTTTAATACATATGGATTTCAGACAAGAAATAGTATCTCTATGAAAAAGGAATAACGGACTTACATTCACAAACAGGTAAAACAACTTCACCCTTCCTACAAAAGAAGAGGCATATTTAATATTGGTGAGCTCTTTTAATGGTGTGAAACACTTGACATACATTGCTGCCTGTTACATACAGCACTGATGTTACCTGTCTGTCATGGGTTTGGAGGGAAAAGTTCCATCCTATGAGGAGTGGAAGGTGGGACATCAGGGGGAGGAGCTGTACTGTATAAATATTTGGAGCTGATGTGGAGAAGCTGGAGTGGGGGTCTGTGTGTCAGACAGGGTACAACTGTGTGTCAGTCAGTACCTACCTGATAGGTTCAGGTTTCTTTATAGGTAGCCAGAACTGATAGGTTCAGGGTCTGTGCTTTACTTTAAAGGGTTCTGTGTGAACTAAACTGTCATATGTATATGTTTGGGATTTTGCCACATTACAGTATCTTATTTACTTGATCTTTTTATTTACCCTGTTTGTTATTTAAATAAACCTTGTTCTTTTGTTTGTTAAAAATCCATTCCTGGTCTGTGTGACTCCTTATAGGGAATGGTTGGTGGCAGCTTAATTATAGTGTGGCATACTCCGGTAGGTCTGGGGTTGTCACACTGCCTATTAATATTGTGACCAAAAAAAAATTATATGTGTCTTAGGGATAATGCAAAGTAAATATGACGTTATCATGTGCTGTCAAATCAATTTTAACTTATGGCAAACCTCTTCAGGGTTTTTCAGGTAGAGAATACTCAGAAGTAGTTTACATTTCCCTTCTTCGGAGGGTGCCCTGGGACTGTGCAGTTTTTGTCCAAGGCCACATAGGCTGGCTGTACTCATAGAAGGCACAGTGGGTTCTCAGCCAGACATCTAAATCACTGAGCTTGAGCATAATATTTAACTCCTCATATATTCAGGTCTCCTTTCAAGAAACATCTAGAAAATAAGTTTGAGACCTGATATTTCTGCTCAATTTATTTATATGTCTTTCATGGTTGCTTTTCTTTCAACACCTGTTGTTGAGGGGGAGCCCAGACAATTATACTTCCTGGGTCATTTCTTTTTCTTGTCTCCATTCCTCTGTTTGCCTTTGTGCAAATCTTCAAAGCAGTAATTCAGTGACAAGATTCTGTTCCAAATGTGCATGTTTTTGATCCTCCTTTATGGCTTTAGTGCCACAGAACAAGTAGTGTTTATTGTGGCATTCCATGCCAATGCTTCTTCTATTTGTGTCGTTGAAATTGATTTTCCCCATCTACGAATGTGAAGATCCAGTGTTCATCCTGTCCAGACACTGCAAATTGCAGCATAACAAACCCATTGGTAGAAATGGTGAAGGCAGATGCTTTGGAGCTTCAGGGGTATTGCTGTCAACAAATAGAAAATGTGCAAAATCATCTGATCCATATGCTGGAATTACAAAGCCAAGGATGCATTGTGCACTGAACTGTGAGACAACCATATCCTTGGTAATGAATGCCTTGAAGTACAAATTTAGTATCCAAACTGATCCTGTGTATTTAAGCCAACAAATGAGAAAACTGTTTCTTAAAAATACAGATTCTTTTTTTCATTCCATCTAGTGCCACCTGAGATAGCCAGTGTCATCTAGTGCAGTGGTCCCCAACCTTGGGCCTCCAGATGTTCTTGGACTATAACTCCTAGAAGATTTCACCACCACCTTGGCTGACCAGGATTTCTGGGAGTTGAAGTTCAAGAACATCTGGAGGCCCAAGGTTGGAGACCACTGATCTAGTGGATAGTGACACACCAGGACTCAGGAGACTTGGATGTGAATCCCTGCTTGGTCATGTCAACTTATTGTTTTGGAGGGGCATGCCTATGATAAAACTAGTCTTTATATATCTCACCGACCTTGAAAACCCCAATACGGTACTTATAACTCAGATGCAACTTTATACAACATGCAGTGTCAACATATGAATATTTTGGCAGCTGACTGACTACACATTTTGTTTATATGAGTCCTGCCTAAAGTGCTCCATCGACCACCAGAAGAACAAAATTTCACAATTCCTTGCACTGAAATGGGAACTTGTCACACTCCTAGGTACTGTATTTCTTCCAAAACACAAATACTGTTGAAGCACTTTGAGTATTTCTGTTGGCTCAATAAAGGACATCATCTCAGTAAGGATTTTGGAATTGTTTTGTGCCCACATCTTTAACCTTGCTTTTATTCCTTCCGGGTACCCTAGAAATCCAACATCTTTTATAATACTGCACAGTATTGATCTCTCGTTCTAAATACTGTTCTAGGAGGAGTGGTGGTTTTAAAGAAATGAGTGTGTGATCATGTGTTCACACAATGCCACATACACAACACACCGGGTTCCTTGTATAATGAAGCATGACAAGGTATTGATAAGAAAATCATTATTTTAGAAATTAAATCAAAATGCAATCATCATGGTGTCTTTTGAGGTAGAGAATCTTTTTAGACTCTGTCAAAATTCTAATGTGGAAAGGCTCTTAGCAGCCATAATCACCACAGTGGATTATTAGAGCATGTGGCAGAACCAAAAAATACAACTAGTGGAGCCAAAACACTGTGAAAAAGGTCAGATGTGATTCTGATGCATTGGGGCATGTTTCTGATCAAGCATACCAAGAAGAGCTCAATTCTGTGCATATTTTCTCAGGGGTGTGCTGCAATACAATAGCTTTTGTGGCTACAACACACAGCTTGGTTTTGTGCAGGGTCTTGTCTCTGATAAGTACCATTTATTCATAATGACAAGGCTGGAACTAGTTCCTACAGAAAATCTTACTATCTAAGGTCCACAGAGCATTACAGTATGGCAGAGCCACACCATTAATAAAGGTACCTCAGGTGTCAGACCTCAAAGACTTAACTGCTTGTCCCATTACCAACAATCCAGGCAACTGTGACCGTTTGGCATTATTATGTTCACAAAGAGACACCAATTAGGGGGAAATCCCAGAAGCTGACTTTTTATCATTTAAGCACCTTTCACCCAAACACAAAGCAATTTCAGGGCTCTTTTTCAACAAGTTCCCTAGATATCTATTGCTTGGAGTCTCAAAGTATTCAGAATGCCTAGGAGAAACAGGATTCCTGCATTGAGTAGGGGGTGGCACTTGATGGCCTTATAGGCCCCTTCCAAGCCCAATAGTCTATTATTATTCTATGAAATGGTAGTGAACACAAGAGGGTGTTCTGTAGACCATCTCAACTGCTGACATGTGTAACTTCATCATTCAGGCTGTCCTTTACTATATAAAGCTTGGCATCCTTTTTCCTGCTAGCAATGTGGGCATGATACTAACAGGTTCTGAACATCACCCAGAACCAGGCATAGTGTGTAGGCTATCAAAGAAAATCACCAGTACAGTGGACCCTCTACTTACGGAATTAATCCGTATTGGAACGGTGGCTGCAAGTCGAAAAGTCTGTAGGTCGAATCTCCATTGACCTACAATGCATTGAAAACTGATTAATCCCATAACTGGCAGTTTTTATTCTATTTTTGTTCCATTTTGGGTTTTTTCTGGTCTGTAAGTCGATTCTCAGGCTGCAAGTCAAACCTAAATTTTGCGGCCAGAGAAGTCTGTAACTCGAAAAGTCTGTAAGTCGAGCCGTCTGTAAGTCGAGGGTCCACTGTATAGACCATTTCTGAGCAGTTACCAATCAATGTTGGGCTCAGATCAGTGCGGGGGGGGGGGGGAGAGCTGGTTTCATTGGAAAGCAATGCATTGCATGGAGCCCTTCTACAAGTGAGATGGCAAAGACAGAAGGAGTATTTTGAATCAGCTTATTTGTTTTTACTGCCTAAATGATTTCAGGAGAATAGAGTGGAAATTATATTATTCTCACAATGTTCCAGATTTTTGCATGGATCATTGTGCATATCAATAATACACATTATTTCTTATTAATAACAACATATACATTTTGTGTGCTTCATTATTTTGGATATCAATACATAATGATGGGGGGAGAGTAAAAATAAAAGCAGCTTTTCATTTTCAGTTTGGAGGCAATTTTTATCTGCAGGATTCCCTTTCCACCTGTGCCTTACAGACAAGTACATGTTCAAAAAGCGATTAAACTAGAATCAAAATCAGAGGAAATCTCCACAGTATAAGAAAAACATTTTGAATGTGGGCTAAGGCTGAAACACTGTATACAGTGAAGACAGCATCAGAGGTATTTCTGCCTGAAGCAAATATATTATTGGAAGAACAGAGGGGAAGACGTCTAGGTTTCCAGACATTTTAGTGCTAGAGCAAATGCTTATTTATTTAAGTTTGTTCATACAATGCCTTGGCTTCTTTTTATTCTGGAGAATGTCCTTGCCAAAGTGCTAAAAAAAATGACTTAAGAACTATCTTGTTGTTTGCTGCTGTGGCTGCTGCCCCAGAGGACCTTTAACTGAAATATATTCAGACTTTCCTGTTTCTTTGTCTCTCATAAATGTATTCTTGTCAGGGCTACCCACATAGTGACTCCACAGAATGAAAAATGAGTACAAAAATGAAAATAGAGTCTATGGCTGGGATGTGTGTGCAGAAGCCAATGAAAAAGACATTTTCAGCTATGAATAAGGAAAAAGAAAGGGCAGGCTAAGATATGATATTGTGCATGGCTTCTTCTGCTCCTGATGTATCCCTGTCATTATTTTGGTGCTATAACACTGCAAATGGACGTAATAAATGGAAATTCTCCCTAGGCTCCCCTGCAAATCTCTAATAAAATGAAGTAACTGAGGGTAGGAGGGAGGCATGAATTGCATGATGGCCTGTATGTAGGAGGTTCAAGAGACTGGAGAAGAGGTTGTGATTGCTTTGACCTTGGCCACATTACAAAACCAAGTGGAATATCAGCCCATTACAACTTCACAAGAGTTTATATGCGCACGCACACGCACACACAAAAAATTATGGCTGCACTCCTATGGATGCTTACTAGATAGTAAAAACAACTGAATTTGGAGGGAGCTCAGTGAGGAGAAACGTATAGAATCAGATTGAAGCAATTCATCATAGAATCATCATCGTCATCATCATCATAGATTTGTCATAGGGTTGGAAGGGACGTTGGAGGTCTTCTAGTTCAACCCCCTGCAGGAGACCTCATACCATCCTGGACCTCCTACTGTCCCGGACAGATGGCTGTCCAATCTTTTCTTGAAAACCTCCAGTGATGGGGCACCCACAACATCAGGAAGCAAGCTGTTCCACTGCTTAATGGTTCTCACCACCAGGAATTTTCTCCTGACTTCCAGGTTGGATCTCCCTCTGATGAGTTTCCATCCATTGGTTCTTGTACTACCCTGAGGCACAATGGAGAATAAATCAATGCCCTCTTCCCTGTGGCAACTCTTCAGATATTGGAAAACTGCTATCATGTCTCCCCTCAGTCTTCTCTTTGTTAAGCTAAACAGACCTAGTTCTTTTACTTGTTCTTCATATGATTTAGCCTCCAGTCCCCTTATCATCTTTGTTGCTGTTCTCTGCACCCCTTCAAGGGCCTCAGCATATTTTTTTTTGTATTGTGGTGACCAGAACTGGACACAACACTCCAAGTGCGGCCTCACCAGCACAGTATAGAGTGGTACTGTCACTTCCTGTGATCTTGATGCTATCCCCCTATTGATGCAGCCTAGGACTGTGTTGGCTTTCTTGGCAGCTGCAGCAAATTATGGTACTGACTCATCCTTAGGTGGTGGTCCACCAGGACACCTAAATCCCTCTCACAGGTACTACTGTAGAGCCAGGTGCTACCTATCCTGAACCTGTGCATCCGGTTTCTCTTGCCTAAGTGCAGGACCTTACTTTTCCCAACACTGAACCCCATCTTATTGGATAGGGCCCAATGTTCAAGTCTGTCCAGAGCCTTCTGAAGGTTGAGTCTATCTCCCAAAGTGTTAGCAATTCCCCCTAGCTTTGTGTCATCAGCAAATTTGATGAGTGCTCCTTCAATGCCCTCATCCAGGTCATTTATGGAGATGTTGAAGAGCACTGGGCCCAGTACAGAACCTTGAGGGACTCCACTGCACACTTCCCTCCATGTAGATGTGGCTCCACATTGAGTGTGGTTGGTCAGCCAGCTGAAAATCTATCTGGTAGTTGTGCTGTCTTATCCCTTAACTTTGTTCTGTAGGTTGTGGTCTACCTTATCAAATGCCTTACTGAAGTACAGTATATAGTACTATATCCCCTGCATTTCCTTGGTCCACTAATTTAGTCACTTTATCAAAGTAAGCAATAAGATTAGTTTGTCATGACCTGTTCTTAAACCCATGCTAGCTTCTAGTAATCACCTTGTTATTTTCTAGGTGCTCACAAATCTGCTGCTTGATTATTTTTTCCAGGATCATTTTCCAAGGTATTGATGTCAATCTGATTGGTCTGTAGTTTCCTGGATCCACTTTTCCCCCCTTTTGAAGACTGGAACCACATCAGCTCTTTTCCAGTTCTCTGGCAATTACTTGAAGCAAAGAAGAAAGCATAAATCAGGATTACACTTGAACATTAAGAAAACAAAAAACATGATTAAAGAATGATAAAAGACTGGAAAAGACAATCATACTAGCAAAGGTTGAAGGCAGTTAAAAAAGAGGACAACTAAACATGAGATGTGTTGACATAATAAAGAAATCCACAGCCTTTAGTTTGTAATACATGAGCAAAGCTGTTAATGACAGAACCTTCTGGAGAACACTAATTTATAGGGTTGCCATTAATAGAATCTTCAGGGGAAAAAATCTGAATGCCCCTGACATGCTCTAGGGCACTTGTTCCCAACCTGGGGTTGCAAAGTATTATCAGGGGAGGGGGTTGCCATGGTTACTTTCAGTTCCAATAATTTTAAATTGATTCCCTGTAAATAGGGAGTGGACTCTTCAAGACCATAATATGATCAACCTATTTTCACCGTTTTCAAAGTGCCTGTGGAAACTGTTATTTAAACCTGGAGGTATAATCAATCATAAAATATTTAAATAGATCCAAGCTTACTCATTGTGAGGTGGTCACCTCTGGCATGCAGAAGGCTGCCTGCTCTCACTCCACATTTACTGGAGGGCCCTCTAGAGATGGCTTCTGCTGGGCCTCAGGCAGGTATAGAGACTTGCCAGATGGCCTAAGGTTAGGAGGAAACACCAAGTAATGAGAGCCACCTGGGTGAGGAAGTGGGACAGATCTCTGTAAACAGAAGGAATAAAGGTGGGGAAAGGGGAACAGGTGGCTGAGGAAGAGGAGAAGGAGTTGGAGGCATGTAGTAGTGAGGGGTCAGAGTATGGCAAGGGTACATTGGGAGATGCAGAAGAGAAGCCAGAGAAAGCCCTGCTCAGAAAGTCTATAATTAAATATAGTGTATCTTGAAGACCTCTGGACCCAGAGTACTAATCCAAATCCAGCTTGCTTAAGGAAGATGCCAGAGTAGGGGCTTTGAGTTTATCACAGCTTGGTGCCCCACACTGTTGGAGACAACAGCTGCCAACCAACTACCTGTCCCCTACACAAACACAGAAGAGGTGCTGGAGGCACACGCACCGAAAGGAATGGCAGTGGCTCCTTCAGGAGAACTTAGGAAGACCACCTATGCAATGGCCACCCAATGATACAAGCCATCCCTGAAGGGGTGAGACCTCCAGACATAGGACTGGACCTGCTCCAATAGGGTTGACTGGAATTTGAAGGGCCCTGGAAGGGACCCAAGACTTGTTACTGCAACTGAGCCTATTGGTGGTCTAGAGGAGGGCCAGATGGACCTCATTGTTACAATGTGTGTTTCTACAATAAAGCCCACTTTGCACTATTTTTTGAGTTAGGATTCTATGGAAATCATGACTGAGGAGATTTCCCCCACTGCACCATTCATACATAGAAAAGACCAACTGAAATTTGTGGGACTGAACTTTATTACTAAATTAAGTCACAATAATTCCAGTCTATCACTTGTCTCTTCATAGTATGGATAATTTTGGATTCAATCCTAGTTCTGTTTTAATGCATTTTTGAAAGCAGAGTGTTATTTCCAAAAATAAGTTTTAATTTTCTGATGGAGAAGTAATGAGAGGCATAGTTCATGGAGACAGGAAATTCTCCTCTTTTAAGATGCAAGCAAAGACTTCCGTTATTGCTGAAGTACTGACCTGTATGAATATAATACCTAAAGCGTATTGTCATCAGCTTTCATAATGTAAATTAGCTAATAAAGCAGAAAAGGAGAACTGGTCAAAATTCATTCTCTCATCAAGAAATGGATGTCTTGACGATAATTTAATGTACACTTCAGTCAAGCAGGAAATAAGAAAATCTGAAGCAGCAGTAAAGGACTTTTCATCCCATCTTTGTTTATATTCTGTCACTATTAATTCAATCTCCATTTATATATAACTGCATAATTTCTAATAATAACAAAGAGTCTTGTGGTATTTTAACGGCTAACAAGTTTTATTTGCCATAATCTTTCCTCTAATGGCTGCAGTCTGTGACAGGTGGTGTCAAATACAACTTGTTAGATGTTAGATGTAGTTTCATTGCAGCAGAATAACATGGCTATTGCACCTTCAAAATCATCTCTCATGTTGCTAGTCTCTTCCCACAGGACAGGGAAGGAAACAATAGTCAGAATCTTGTTGGCGCTTGTGTGAGATATAAGCAACTTGATGCAGCTAATTGTGACTAATTGAAGAAGTGCTTGGACATTTCAGACTTCTGCAAATTGATGTATGTATCTCATATACATGGTATTACAGTCATGCAAATACGTAATTTATGGCCCAAATTATGTCATGATCCAGCCCTGCACACATGCCTGGTGGAGTATTCTTAAGTGCACATATGGTGCACTTCTACCAGAGGCTATATCTGAGAGTGCAGGCAGAAGTTACTTCCTTCATACATCTGGGTTTGCAGGGATAATCAGATCATTTAATCTGGAGTAATATGCAGAAAATAGCTTGGTAGTTTAGGTATCTGGCTATGGAGTCAGAGGCTGGGAATTCAATTCCTCACTTTGCCTCCTGTGAGTAGAGCCAGCCTGTGTGGTCGCAAGCTGCACAGTCCCAGGATGCCCTCAGAAGAAGGGAATGGTAAATCACGTCTGAGTATTCTTTACTTGGGAAACCCTGAAAAAGATTATCGTAAGCCAACACTGATTTGATGGCAAATGATGATTATTATACAAAAGCCGAAATTAGCCCAAGTACAGTGATGCCTCTGAAACAAATAAGAGTATGCTAAACCATCCCAAGTCTTAATGGCCCTCCCTTCCCCCCATGTGTGCAGTAGATGTGAAGTGTACCTTTTATTACAAAATGTAAAATCTCTGTATGAATGTACCTTCATGACACTAGGACACTCCACAAGAATATGAATAGGAGAGATCGGCATATGTCGGATTGCATTACCTCCTGTTTTGTATGTTTGCCCTTGACTTTAAGAAGGTCTAATAATGATAGACTCTTAAAGAGAAGTGAAGGTTTAAACTACTAGTTAGAGACTCTTTAGGCAAACAGCAATTAGGGCTTGGATTTTATTTCATTATTAGATGTTTAATTCTTATAAATCCAACATCTTGCAGCAAACTGGAAAGAATGTTCATTTGCAGCCAGTATATTTTACAAATCATAGTCCTTTTATTCCCCCCCCCCCCCCCGTTATTATTAACCATAGCTTTGGAGGGAAGGATCTGTGCTTACTTCGACGTGATGCCTAATATTGTAACATCTTCCCTAACAACAAATTCTGAATCAGGAAGATCTTTTCTCTCTCTTCTTAAAGCACCAACCAGAGTATTTTCGTTAAGTAATAAAGAGCCTGAATCATTCAGTTGTCCATGTGGAGAGTTAGGGTTTCATTTCACAGTACAGACCTCTATTGGCTACCAGTGTATGAGTAACTGGAAATATATGAGTACTTGATACTAATTTTAACAGTGCAAAGTCCATGGAAATTTTTCACATTCTCCATTACATATAAATTAATTCTGATTATTGTTTCTGTATTGTAAAAGCTGGGACCATCTGCTTTAAGCTGTCTTACATATATGTTATTAACATGTGGCAAAACTATTTAATCTTAACACACACTCCCACGTGGGTAACAGTAGGGATACACCAGGATCTTGGCAAATGTGCAGTGATCTGATCCATACATCCTAGCTGAATGTGCAGATTGGAATTTAGTTATAAACGCATTTCATACTTTTCTGAATGCTAGGACATGGTTTTGTGGTTTGAATATACAAACATAAGCATTTAGATAGGTATTTGAGATGCAATACCTAATTAAATATATATTTCAAAAGAAAACACATATTTAACTTTATGGGATATTTCAGTCCTCTGAGGATTTAATCCAAATGTCAAAATCCTGTTAGTTATGCCCATCAATGTAATGCTATCAGTGTAAATCTCAGCAACAAAATCATGCATGTCAGAGTACAACAGCAGATACTCACTCTAACTTGTTAACTTATGGCCTTTCACTAATGAGATTTATACCAATTTATACCAAACTGCTTTATGTCAAGATAAAAAGGCAATTGGCTTTTGGCCCACAAGTGTCAGGTATGTGCAAAATACAATTTTTCTTCTTGTTGCACAGACAAAAGCCATGGGGGGGGGGGGGAAGCTAAACAAATCTTTTGCCCTTTGCCATTTGGGGTGAATTTTTGTGGCAGCTAATGGGGAAAAATGCATATGGGAAGAAAAGAAAAAAGGCCCATGCTACTTTTTGGAGAACGGTGATACTGAGAAGCAGAAATGAACCACTCTGCTGGTCAGTAGGAAAGGACCATTCTGAATGGGTACATTGGGTGGGTTCGGGAAATAAATGTATCTTAACCTATCTTTGCACTGACTCTTAACCACATTGCTAACCCTATTGCTAACCTTCTGCATCCTGGGTTTATACTAGAGGTCAGAGGTATTTACTAAGGAACTCATTCAATGCAAGTTTTTATTTTATTTATATATATATATTTGTGCATGAGCACTAAATTATGTCTGTCTGTCTGTCTGTCTGTCTGTCTGTCTGTCTGTCTGTCTGTCTGTATGTATGTATGTATGTATGTATGTATGTATGTATGTATGTATGTATGTATGTATATTAGAGCTGTGGTTTTTTAAAGAAGAATCAAGATAGCTTAACTGCTCATGCAATGGACTGGATTGAACAGGATTCCACCCACAGTCTAGAATCAGTCATATTTATCCATCTGGATTTCCTTGAGAGTGGAATCCGTGGATTGGTTTATTTCTCAGGCTGCCAAAAGACTCCCCCTCCACCCCAATCACATTACTTTGTAGAAACAGGCATGTCGGGTTCTAAAGCAGGAGCAAAGAGAAAGGCACTCTGTGGGAGATCTCCATGAAGAGAGATGCACCATATGCTGCCAATGCTAGGATACAGCAAAGGTCTCCTCTATTGCCTCCTCAAAAGGACAAAAAGGTATTATTTGCCATGTGTTTGCCTATAAAGCATCCTTCTGTCATCACTTTGAGGCAGAGGCCCACTGTTAGTTTGATAGTGATACTGGAATTATTAGGCTGAGCAGGGAATAATGGGATATAAATGAAAAATAAATATTCCTAGCTCTCCACTACTCTAACAATTCTGGGCCGTGGCCACAATGTGGCCATTTTCTTTAACATAGCATCAGTACTCACTTTGTTAACAGAAAATAGGTGCTTCCCCCTCCCCCCTGTTTTTTCTGGAAAGGATGATAAATTACAAGCAGAACTTTTCCCCTCTTTCTGTATGCATGGAGATGCCAGCTGCATAAGATTACTGCTACAAATAAGTTGAAAACACTGCAGATCAGGAAAAGACATGCTGGAGCATGTAGGGAATGGTCTGTTTGTTGAGCTGCTCTGGTGGAGCCCTTTGAACCCACATGTCTGACATGCATCCTGACTTTACTCCGTTTCCTCCTATTAAGGAGTACTGCATAGTCAACAAGGCAGTAGGAATCTAGGAGGGGAGTTAAAAATGCAGCATCCCTGTATCTTTGCATTGAGCCTAACAACTAGAGTACTCCTCTGTTAACTTATGAGAAGCTCAGGTTATCCAGTGCAGTTGAGTGCAGTGGACCCTGGACTTACGGAATTAATCTGTATTGGAACGGTGGCCACAGGTCAAAAAGTCCGTAGGTCAAGGGTCCATTTCCCATAGGAATGCATTGAAAATCATTTAATCCGTTCCAGGCAAAGAAAAATAATCCCAGGCTTCCAAAGCTGCCTGTGTGGACAGAAGACAGAGGGCACCGGGGATAGGAGACAGGGACAGCGAAGGGGTTTTTGAAGCTCGGGAAGCTGAAAGCCGGCAGCGGGGATGGAGCAGCTTTTGGCTTCCTGGGCTTCACAACTCCCTTCGCTGTCCCTGTCTCCCATCCCGGGATAGAAGGCAGAGGACAGCGGGGGCAGCTTTGAATTTCCCGCCCTTTCCCCTTTCCTTTCGTAGGTCGAAGCTCCGGCCGCAAGTCAAACTAAAATTTTGCGGGCTGAGCTTTTTGTACCTAGAAATTTTTGTAAATAGGAACCTTCGTAAGTCAAGGGTCCACTGTAGTGGGAGACTTCAGAAGGGACAAAAGAAGAGAGTTTCTCCACATGGGCACAGCTATTTAATTCACAGTGTAGTGATGGCTAATCACCACCTTGGACAAGCTTAAAAGGACTTTGACAAATTCATGGAGTTTAAGGCTTTCAGTGATAGCTGAGGGCCATACCTCTGCATATCACTCACTGAGAACAGTCAGAAAAAGACTGTTGTCCTCATGTCTAGCATGTGCACTCCTCTCGGCATCTGGCTGGCCAGTGTGATAAAAGGAAGCTTGTGGTCCAGTCCTGTAGGTTTGTTGTTTTTGTTGTTTCCCTCCCATTGTAGTTTAATGGGTTACATTTTGCTGATCACATTTTGGGGAATGCCAGCAAAACTGCCTTGCCTTTATAACAATGATAGCTCTAGGGATATTTATGTGTAGTGCTTACTTATGGTGCTTATGTACCTTCCCGATGCTTTATCTTCTATATTTTTCTTAAAACTAAAAAGACCAACTGTTCTGCGAAAGTATCTGATATTCAACAATCCTGAACTAATGTGAATGACTTTAAATGGAGAGATGTGTCACATGTGTATCGTAAAAGGGATTTAAATTAAGAGGCAGACACACCAGCTGCACTTTAAATACATATTGTTAAAGAGGAGACAGGAGAGCTTTCATTTCCAGCAATGTGCAGCACCTGTGATGGGCTATAAGAGACCTCCAAGCAGTATTCCTGTAAACGGTGTAAATGGTTTATTGCTATCCCTGTCACAATGTCTCATCATTGTGAATTGTGGTAGGTATTTATTCCCCCCCCCTTCATCTCTTCTCATAATGCAGGCATAGAATGGAATAAAAGCAAAAGATGGGTTTGTTAAAATATGCTACACAATATTTAGCTTGTAAAATACCTTTTAGGTGTCCGGCAAATCCTCCACCAATGTAGATCAAAGCTATTCCACACATACTTGCTATGGACCAGTTGTCACCTGGTAGCTATCCTGGTGGCAAGCCTCTTTGTATCTAACTAAACTGGATCTTGGAAGGCAGATAAGGGACCATATTTCAAGACTCATTAGCTCTGTAGTATCTGCTAAAGATCATGCTCTGTTGGCACAACTCGAGAGGCTAAGTCACCTCAGAAACCACAGAGAGGCAGCAGAATAGAAAGTTGGTACTAATGTATTTTCTGAAACTAATGAGAAATTTCAGGTCTCCTGAAAATAATACAAGGTATCCTACAAACACAAAATGTCAGTAACATATTGGGCTTCCACTAGAAACCCTTTTGTTGTTGTTTAGTCATTTAATCCTGTCCAACTCTTCATGACCCCATGAACCACATCACAAGCACTGCATTGTGCATGCTTTGTTTTGCGCACTGATTAGTACTGCACTAGTGATGCCTCTATTTGCTCAATAGCAACACTTGCCCAAGTGATGGGATCCAGCATTACTATACTAGAAGCATAATTGTCCCAAAATTTAAATTTTATTATTTAGGAAAATACACTGTAAAATACAAATCATTAACAAGATGCTTTTTATTTCACTGGGAAAACTGAAATCAACACATCCCAATAACATTAACTGTAGTGAATTAGATGCCATCCCTAGTGGGGTGATGCAGCTTGGTCATTTTTTCTTCTGTGTACATGCTTGCATATGCCAGTATTAAAATAAATAAATAAATAAACAAACACAAACATGCACACACACGCGCGCGCGCGCACACACACACACACACACACACACACACACACACACACACACACACACACACACACACACACAAGTAAGTAAGGAGAAAAAACAAGCAAGGGATGGCACCTACTATACTACAGTTGCAATAATCAGTCGCTTCTATTGTCTTGGCATAGTCTGCCCTGGTTATATTAATGGAGAAATGAAGATGGCCGGCATCTAGAGCCTCACACACTGCTGCAATTCATAGCATACCACTGCATAGCCATCCTGTAAAAGGCTTTTATTGTTGTGTTAATAATAGACCGGAATATTACTTTGGAGAAGGATGAAAGAATAATATATTTCCGTTCTGTTCTCTTTGTGCATTTTTGTGCCTTTGTAATTCCCATTATCAGGCTCTTCATGCCCTCTTTGAATGATGCCTTTTTGACCTCTCTGGGAGTCAACCATACTGCTTGCTAGGACATGCACTGATTATTATTGAGATTAGACTGCAACTAAACCTCAGTCACTCAGTCCAGTACATGACAAAACATGTGAGCAAAAGGATGGTTTACTTTACCTCGGATGATAAAACAACATTGAAGGATATATATGTAGTCATAATAACTACAGTTGGAAGGCTTATGGAATGGCTAGAGGGATTCAATAAGAAATGTGCAAAAAAACACTTCAACCTAGTTGAAATGTAATTTTTAAATTATAGTGTATCATTGATTCTCCTTTGCAAATTTCTGTCTTAGACAAAACCATGTGAGATAAATTAGGCAGAGTGGTAGTGAGTTGCATAAGCCTTCCAAAGTAGCATAGTGTAGCTCATTATTAGGATGAACATCATGAAAATTTGAGAAGTGATCATATGTTTCTAATTCACTGCTCAGGAAAAGTAACATGGGAGTGATAATGATTTTTCTGTTCCCAGTACAATATTCTCTAAATTTAAAATGACATTAATCTTCAAAGGATTTTTTTAAAAATGCAATTGCTTTTCATTTTAACAGTACTTAAAGTAGCACAAAGATAAGCTAAGTTTAAAAGGAGCTTTTTTTAAAAGGCATCATATTGGATGTACAAAAAAACTGCACAGAAAGGGATTGAACGAATGGCAGAAGCCTCACATCTTTTAATGGTTTCACCCAAAAAGGGGAAAGTTGCAGAAAGTCAATGGAAGGGCAGGCTACTAAAGTGACTAGTCCATATATTTCTGAGAGTCCTTTGTCCTGCCAGCTTTGGCTGTAAAATTCTTATGAAAAGTAAATCACAAGAAGTAAATCAAATGCCTTGAAAAAAGGATTTTGCTTTTCAACTTTATTTCTTTCTGGGGTTATGTTGATCATAGTTTGCCCTTTCAGTTCCTTAGAAATGACAAATAATTCCTCCTGCCATCCTAAATCCTCTCTGCTGTTGATGTATGTCTATCTCAGAGCTTGTGCAAAGCTCCTCTCGTGGACTATCTGAACTACCAGGCAACAGCTTTCCAAGGTTTTAAGTTGCTTTTCTTTGCTCTTCTGCTCTGACCGGGTCTATTTTTTTGTTTCTTTGTTTATTTCACTGTTTGTTTTCCACCTATCATACTTGTGCATAATCAATTATATAAGCTCATTTGTGCTGCCTATACTTGGAATCTTGAATAATGCTTCAATGATGTCTGAACTGACACACACATTCTTTGCTGAAAGTGTGAAAAGAGAACAAAAGTTGTGATGATCGCCTTTTGAAAACCCACTTGTCTAAAGGTACATTTGCAGATATGTGTATCTGCACAAAAATAGATTGTTGTGGACACAAGCTTCAGTGTACTCCTCACCAAAGGAAATAAGCCTAACAGTTAACAAATCAGTCTGAACCTCTCTTTGCTCCAGAAAGAGGAATTAAATAATATTTATTCAGGGAGACAGCTATGTGATTCTCAGAAGAGGGGGAGACATGGAGGATGTGTCCAGAAATAACACTGTTCTCTTTATGTAATATACTGTGTAGTCTCAAAAATAAATGTTAGCCTTTGATGAATGCAGTTAACAAGCCATATGTGTTCTGCAGCCATTCTGCAAACATCAGTGAGTTTTTTGTAATGCTACACCAGAGGAAATGATTTATGACTTGTTTCTTTTTCATCTGTGCCAGACGAAATCCCCTACTTCAAGAATTTTGGTTAGAGTGTTCTATTTTATTTTAATTAAAGGATCATATGAGAAATACACCAAATCATTGTGGAATGAGTACAGTAGTGTTTTGCATACACACACACACAGAGAGAGAGAGAGAGAGAGAGAGAGAGAGAGAGAATAGAGAGAATATCACAGGATGGATTTTTTTTTCCTCTTAAAAGAGCAGGAATGTTAAGAGCAGGGGGGGTTGGACTCTGTGGGACCTGGCGTGGGTGTTTCGTACTTCATGCTTTCTTAGTGTATGGTAGACCATCACATCCTTCTCCCTCTGCTGCTCTGTGCTTAACAGCATCATCCACCTGTTTCTATTTCCCGTTCTGTTTCTATTTCCTGTTCTGCACCTTCAGTCCACTAGAAAGAAAACAACTTCCAACTGTTTTATATTTATCCTACCTACCAAGCTAAGAGGTTCTCAACACTGTTAGGTCTGGGGGCTAATTTTATCTTGCTACAGGCCAATCTTCCCTCAGTCGCCAAATCTCATGGCAACAGGGGAGGAAATTAAATTAAAGAATTTGATGTGAAATTATTTAAAATTTAATTTATTTAAAGCAAGCAACATGTTTCTTTTGAAAAACATTTCTTTTACCTCTGGTTGCCATCGAAGTTCAGTTATGTAATATTGCACTAAATTTTGGAGGCAAGGTTTTTCAGAGTGCCTGGAAAAGCCACACATTGTCCACAGACAACATCTCATGTTTCGCACCCTGCTCCTCTCCTAACACTTGTCCTTCTGAAATTTACAGGTTTGCTACTTAAGACTACCTCTATGACTTATTTTTGGAAACTAATTTTCAAAGCAATTGCCAAAAAAGAGGATAAAAATGGAAAGCAAAACAAATCACTCAATTTCAGTTTGAATTCTCCCCTTCTCCCAAATTTAAAAATTAAAATTAAAAAAAAACATTCTACCCATCCTTCTGAAATTTTGCAGGTGCTCTGAACCATCCAGCACAAAAGAAGCTAAACAGTATGGCCTGTTCTTAAGCAACATTCCCTGCACCAATTCATTTGAAACTCTGGTTTGAGTCCTTTCCAAAGGTCCACTATTCATGCCAATTTCATATAATTCCACCAAGAAAAGAAAAAAGACATTGGCAGTTCCCTTTTAGAAAGAAAAAGATGTACAGTACAAAACTTCCTGCAGCCTTTTGCCTGCAATTTGATATGTATCAATCCGTCTCATAAGGGGCAGCTATACTATAAAGTTCATTCAGTTTTGAAAACCAGAAGACTATAAGTTTTTAAATTTTCAGCAGCGGACCATAGGCCATGAACAGGGAGCTTCCTGATCAAGAAGACCAATTGTACAAAGTTTTGGGTTTCCAAATCAAGGTTTGGAGTCTATGCATTGATGCAAGTTCAGGTGGGCTGTTATTTAAACTCTGAACTGTGTCTTCAGAATGATGCATATCCCTAATGTTTTACATATAGGATTTACAATCCCAGGTATTAAAGGACCTCAGATAGCAGGACCATGTGAGATTGTAGAGAAAGCACTTGGGCCCAGTTAGTAGAAACACATTGCATGAGGCTATTTCCTGCATTTGGTATATGGCACTTTAGGGAAGTATGCTGGAGCAGATTATCCTACTAGAGAATCTGATCAATGTATGTTAGAATAATCAACAACTTATGTGACAGAATGTAAAAGTGTCTTAAAGGTAAAGGTAAAGGTTCCCCTTGACAATTTTTGTCCAGTCGTGTTCGACTCTAGGGGGTGGTGCTCATCCCCGTTTCCAAGCCATAGAGCCAGCGTTTTGTCCGAAGACAATCTTCCCTGGTCACATGGCCAGTGCAACTTAGACACGGAATGCTGTTACCTTCCCACCAAGGTGGTCCCTATTAATCTACTCGCATTTGCATGCTTTCGAACCGCTAGGTTGGCGGGAGCTGGGACAAGTGATGGGCACTCACTCCGTCATGTGGATTCGATCTTACGACTGCTTGGTCTTCTGACCCTGCAGCACAAGCTTCTGCCGTTTAGCCCACAGTGCCACCACATCCCTAAAAGTGTCTTACAAATATATAAAAGGCAATAAAATGATATCTAGAGTACTCTGGCGTAATATATGATATTGACTGTTCAGGTGACTCTTCAGCTATGTTTACCTAAGGAAGCGTAATGCATGTCATGATCTTATGATCTGAAGAGCAAGTTCCCACATGCTGATTACAAATGTTGTGTTTTTAGGGAACATTCAGTTTCCACAATAATAAAACTCTTCCACCCTTCAAAAGTGCACATAGTAGTTGGTATATATTCTTGAAGAATTTAACAGCAAACCCCCATACTTTTGTACATCAATATACTTTTTTCCTTGAAACCTAGCCTGCATATTTTTGATAAGAAGTGGAAGTACTGAAACATTTTCATGCTCCTTTTTTTCTCTTTCCAAGTCAGCTCTTTCTTTTTAACAGGCACAGTTTTTGACGGTGAAGAACAGAGACTACAGAAATTTGCAAATAATATGCTAATAGGAAAAATATATCTAAGGGAAATATATTTCTCATATGTTGTGAGGAGCAAAATATATTTGAGAATACTTGCATTTCAGGGTTTTTTTAAGCATAAGTGGAGATACTTTAGCAACCAATTAATTTGTATCTTGTGGGTGTAATTTATCTCTTTACTGTTTTGGAACAAACAGTACTTTGCACATTGAGTATTTAGTATTACCTGCTTAATACTTAGTAAATACTTAACACTAGATTTAGGACTGCAGCCTTAGAGTCTAACAATATGTATGCTTACTCAAAATAAAGTGTATCTAAAATCATGCCCATGGTAATATTAGCATTTTCATAATTTCTCCTGTTTCACTTTCAAGTTTAAGTTTTTTTTAAACCTGTGTATCTAGAACAGAACTGTTGCTCAATGCAATTAGCACATCAAGGAACCCCAGGAAATAGAATGGATTGATGATATTATAAAATTAGAGCTAGCCATAGTGTTAAAAATATAGTGGTGGGTGTAGTGTGTGAGTGAATAACAAATCAGGAAGTTCCCTGTCCAAATCTCATTTCTGTTATGAATATTTTGATGGACAGACTTGGGCAAATCTCAGACTCTGTTAGTTACAGTTCCACTCACATCATCTGCAATGTAAGTGTAATAAAACACATTTACTGGACTGTTGTAAAGATTACAATACAATAGATGTGAAGCCCTCTGAAAACAACAGTTTTATTAATCTAGGTGTTTATTCATCTGTCTTTCAAGATAGCCCTTCCAAGGCTCAATTCTCTCCCCCTATTTAATTTGTACAATTCTCCTAATCAAATAAGTAGCAGCAAATAAAGTGGAGAAACAGCATGTAACCAATGCTGGACTAAAAAAAATAATAACATCTTCAATGTTCCTAAAAGCCAGTACCAAAGGGATTGAGTTTATTTCCGGGGGGGGGGGGGGGAGGAAGCAATATACATGCTAAATGTTGTTATTGTTGCTGCTGATATCCTCCACATAACAGGCTGATAAAGTTGCAAATAGCTGCAAAACAACAGTAATTTCAGTTGCTATGGATTTTGAACAGTGCAAAGTCTTGTTAGAAATGTGGGGCTTGTTTGTTATTGATTAATAAGACTGAGTTTACAAGTGATGAAGGAAGTAGATGGAATGCACTACAGCTGGGAAAACAAAACAGTTCAAATGGTTCTACAGACATTTCCAAGATTCAGCACGATATCAATTTCTACTGTGTTCCTGTGGGGCAAATATTTGTCTTATTGGACAGTCTGTTAAAAGAGGCTTGTCTATACATAGCAATTGGAGCAGGCTGGATCAGGCTTAATAGGGTCACTACCATCCAGTACGCTGAAGAGGAAAAACACTTCATGATATTGGGAAATTAAACACTTCTTTGGCTCCCTGGAGGGGCTGATAAAGTATGTGGGGAGGGGACTTAAATGGATTAGAGCAGCAAATATATTCTGCATCGCTTGAAAAACAGCATTAGGTATGTGTATTACAAGCTAGGTATGTTTATTATATCTACCTAATATACATACCTAGGTCATAATACACATCTAATCCTGTTTTTCAAGTGATGCAGTGAATATTCACTGCTCCAATATACTTTTTTTTTGGGGGGGGGGAATCCACTTCCTTGGCCTCTCCACAGAGCCAAGGGAACGTTTAATTTGCCAGTATTGTGAAGTGGCTCTCTGCTTAATCCACTTCACAATATTATCTAATTAAAAAAAAGGAAAGCTTCCTTTCCAGCAATCACACATGCTGGAATCAGACCAAAACAGAGCAATCCTACCCACATTTTAAAAACGGATGCTCCAGAAAGGGGCCAGAAAGTTATGAGGAGGACCGCTCTGGGGGTTGGCTGGTTAACTCACAGCAAAGATGTTGTCTGATCACCCTCTTTAGGAGTGAACCAGCCCATCTTTGCAGTGGACCAAACTGTCGGCTAAAGGCCCATGGTAGTCAACTCTTAGTTTATCAATGGTTGGTGCCAGGGGTCTTCAGAAATGGCCACTGAAATCCTTTAAATAGTTTTTTGAATGGGGAGAAAAACTCTCCATGTTTAAAGGCATTAGTTAACACGCCTGTGCATAATACACTCAAAACAGCTGATAGAATAACGCTGTCCAGGCTAAAGCTTTGTTGTTCGATAGAGAGCAGTGAGCACTTTCATCTGCTGCCCTGTTAAATCTGCCATCATCAGCTTTCCTGACAAGCAATGATGAATATGGAACATCTTCCTTTGTTCATCTGTCTGGCCTCTGATCCACAGGCCCTCCACATGACCTTTCCTGTGCCGTTTGGTTTGCCACCTTCCATTTTGCAGAGTCAGCACAGGCTGTCAAAAACTGGAGTAGTCCCCTCTTCCAAAACAAATACAATCCACATCGCTTGAAGAGGTGGCTAAATGCACCATTGTCTATTTTTAGGGAAATATAGCCTAGAGGATGTGCTGCTTCATTATTTTAAAAGCACCGTTTTGCTATTACACTACTCTGAGCAGGTTGTGCTATTAGAAGATGTACACCTAGAGGTAAAGCTCAGCTTCCTGTAATCATAACAATAGCAAACCTCATTAGCAAAATAATCAGTGCTCAGCTTTGCAACCTGTTCTCAGTAGCAAGGCTCAGGTCTGGAATGTGATTTAACAATATAGAAAGAGGCTCCATACACCCCACCTATTTTTTCAGTGTATTTGTAAAGATATGTCTTGTGGTGTGTCAGTAATGAATCAGGTACAACACATTTCCATTAACAAACAGGAGCTACTTACAGAGACAAAATGCTCCTTAACTGCAGGATTATGCAGTGTTTATGCAAGTCATATGAAAGTGCTCTATCAGAAAGATTTGCAGTTACTGAGTTACATTCCCTCATGTAATTACATAAATGATAAAATTGGTTATGATATGAAAAACCTAGCAACAGAAATGAAAGGGCATGCTGTGTGTGCTAGCAATGCCTCTATGGAACTCATTACAATCTCTCCATAAGCTGATGAAAGCACCGAGGAGATGAGTTGAACCAGAACTTATCTCCTAATCTGTCCATCAAGTTCACCTTCATGCCACTGTTGTCACCAGCAGCCAAAGGTTATTGAAAATGCAGTATTGCAGAGACTGTGTGTACATGCAAATAAAGCCATTAGTACAGGCTAGATCCAGAGGAAGGTTGTGCCAGTCCTTCAGCACGGATGTACATCTCTCTCCTGTCTGACTGTTAGAAAGCTCACTGCCTGAAAATGGAAGTTCAGTTCCTCACTGTGCCTCCCTGAGAAGGGCTGGACTTGATGATTTACAGTGACCCTTCCAGCTCTGCGGATAAAATTATTTTTAAAATTACAAATCCACCTGCTAGTCCTAAATGCAGTAAAACCATTAAATCAATTGCTGAACACTGAGTCAGTACTTATGTGAATCCTACTGATTGAATGGAGATACTGTAGCTGGGATTACCAATTGTATTCAGGATCTGATTTTTAGGAAATTATGAAAAGCCTGAGCCTAGAAACGACAAGACTCCTCAGTCCGTTGTACTTTATCTGAAGCAGCAATTGGATGGTTAGATCCTGTGGCAACAACACAGAACTCCCGAAATCTGACATTAGGTCAGCATTTCGATTATTACCTGTTCACCCAGCAGATTTTGAATTGTTAGGTTTTCAGTTCAAAGGGCTATACTATATGGATAGGGCAATGCCAATAGGGTATTCCATCTCTATCGCTGCATTTGAGGATTTCAGCTCATTTTTTGAGTGGATGATGAAGCGCAGGGCGGGGCTTTTATGAGGACTTTTCAGATAGGGACAATTGAACTCAGGGTTCTTTTAGCAAAAAAAAAAGTCTCTGTACTGTAATTACCTTCTTGGGGATTGCGTTAGACACCATCCAGCAATCAAGCAGATTGCCAGAGAAAATTAGTGGACCTCAGGATTCAAATTCGGGATCTATTACAATGAACCAGAGTTACATCGAGGGACCTGCAAGAGGTAGTAGGTCACCTCGATGTTGTGTGCAAAGTGATTGCTCCAGGTACAGCTTTTCTTGGGAGGCTGTGTGAAAGCATGAGTGGGTTAACAAACCCACACCACAGACAGCGACTTTCAGTGGGGATAAAGAGGGCCTGTGGATCTGGTTACAGTTCTTAGATAGTTTTAATGGAATTTGATTCTTGAGAGACAAGCTGCGCTTAGGAACAGAATTTCAGATCTAATCTGATGCTGCTGGGTCAATAGGATACAGGATTTTAGGGGCCGATGGAGTGCTGGCTTAATGCCGATGGAATGGCATGACTCCAGCGTCACTCATGATCTTATATTCTTGGATTTTTGTCCAATATTGGGAGCCCTATGGCTATGGGCTGACATTTGGGCCAATTCTGCCATCATATATTGGTGTTCGACACTGCAGTAGTCCATGTGGTAAGTACCCTTACATCAAGAGATGGAGTGCGGCCTATGGCTGATGGAGCGGCGTGACTCTAAAGTCACCTGGGATATTGCATTCATGGAGATCCCCCCTCCCAGTGTTGGGAGCCCTATGGCTTTGGGCTGACATTTGGGCCAATTTGGCTGTCATATTTTGGCATGACAACATGGCGGTGGTCCATGTAGTAAATACCCTTACATTGAGAGACGGAGTGCCAGCCTATGGCCGATGGAGTGGCGTGACCCCAAAGTCACATGGGATCTTACATTCTTGGAACTTTTTTCCAATATTGGGAGCCCTATGGCTTTGGGCTGACATTTGGGACAGTTCTGCCGTCACAACTGGGTGTGACAGCATGGCTGTGGTCCATGTGGTAAATACCCTCACATTGCACTGTTTGAGATATAACCTTGTGTGGCTTGCCATGTGCATAGCAGAAATGGTGAGCTGGCCAACAGATCGACTGGTTCAGGACGCTGGCTCCGGGAGCTCAAGCTCAACCAGAGATATTGCTGCAAGAGGTGTGGAGCATTTGAGGAGTGAAGCCAACAGGGCAATCAGTTTAGCAATTGCTCCTAGTACCAGGCACAGCTATGAAGCTGCTTGTGAAGAATTTTTTTTGCATTTTGCAGTGGGGAAGAGTATGGAATCTACCTCCATCGCAAAGGTTCAGCTCCCCACTCAATTTAGGGGAGGATGTCAGCTCTGGCATTTTTTGCCAAGGCGCAGAGTTGTCCTGATCCAGCAAGTGATTTCCGGATCAGAAAAATGATTGAGTTTTGGAAGAAGGAATGAGATCGGCAGGAAGTTAGGTGCACCCCTATGTCCCCAAAAATCCTGTTTCAACTGGATCATGTTTGGGACAACATTTGCAATTACTGTTACACGTTCAAATTATTTAAAGCAGCAACACTTGGTGCATTCTTTGGGGCATTTAGAATTAGTGAGTTGGTAAGGGCATCAAAAGCGGTCATTTCAAAGATAGTGTTACAGATGGACAACTTAGTGTTCTCTGAAGACAGAGTTTTGTTGCATTTTCACCAGTCTAAGACAGATCAATTAGGAAAAAGCCAAGTTATAAATTTAGGGTGTTGTTCAGTTGTTGTGTGGTTACGGCCTGATTATGTTGAGCTAAAGTGGAACTCAGCAAGGGATTTATTTTGACACAGAGATTACTCACCTCTCACAAGAAACCAATTTTGGACAGTCGCCTACCATGGACTTCAAGAGGCAGGCATAGTGGGGTGGAAATTTGGCACCCACTCTTTCCATATAGGTGCAGCATCCATAGCAGCAGCTTTAGGATATGGAGAGGAGCAGATAAAGAAAGTGGGAAGGTGGTCTTCGTACAGGTTCAGAATCTACGTACGTTCCCTCCCATAACAGATGCCAGTGTTTGTTTTTCTTTCAGGCTTCAAGTTGGTGACGGCCGTTGCAAGTTGTTTTGTATGGCCACAGTTTCATACACTGGGCAGCGCAGTATGCTTTGTGGAACAGTTGGGGTCATAATTTAGGCCTTGGTGCTCAGGCCACATTGGAATGGAGGGGATGGACAGGTATGTTCTGGGACGAGTGCCCCTGGACATATTGGTTGTTCACCTGGGAGGAAATGACTTAGCTCAAAGAACAGGCAAGTCACTGATATTACAGGCGACTGATGATTTGCAGACCATAAAGGCCAAGTTTCCTGCAACAAAGCTAATATGGTCAAACATAATACTGAGAATAGTATGGAGGGCCGATTGCGACCCTAGATGCATTGACCATGCATGGCGCAGTGTAAATTGGGAAGTAAGCAGAGCCTTGAAGGCTGGACTGGGGTCAGTGATAAGACATCCTGACATAGGAGTTTTCCAACCAGAGCTGTACAGAGGTGACTGAGTTCACTTGTCTAATGTGGGTATGGACCTTTTTCTGCGAGACCTACAAGGGGGTCTTAGGGCTGAGATTTTCAGCTGTGATGCTGGGCTTGGGGCATATAAATAGCCCCATGCCGTGGCGGGTAGTGCGAGGGAAAGAGTTCTGGTGAGTTCCTGAAGGACACACGGTGTGAGAAACATTCCATCTCCCGGTTAGGTGGAGCCAGGAGGGCCTCTGAGGGGAGGTGGTGTTTTCTTAAGGAAACCTCCCTGGCAGCAGTTCACCCAGGGTCACGAGGCTCGGTGGGCTGAAGCAGTGGGGGATACCCCTATCACTGGGCACCTGAACACGCGCTGTACAGCAGACAGCACAATTCAGAAGTAGGAACTCACCCTACTCTAGAATGGTCCAGAGGTAAAGGCTACACCGGATTTGGAGAAATATCACACTACATTAGGCCCCCTTGTAGATGGGGGATTTAGTTTCAATAAAGTTGTGGCCCAAGTTTTAACCCAAGAACCTGTGTCTTGCCTATTTATTCCAGACTGGGAGGGCAACATCTTGCAAGAACATGGTAGGAACTGGCATAAAAAATTATAAAGAATTGTTTACATGCAAACAGCTCTCAATAGATTGCCTAGTAACTATGAATTGATATTTATAAATTACTATTGCTGTTTTGCTGATTATTTGGAATCTGTAGTGAGCATCCCATTATAGGTGAAAACAACTTTAAAATAAAAAGTAAAAAAAGATTAAAAAACATGGTGGCACCTTAAATACTTTTATATTTTTAACGTGAATTTTCGTGGACTTCATCAGACAAAAGAGAAGGAGCTATAACATGACAAATATTTATACGTAGTATCAGAATACAAATATGGTGGTTGGTAAGAAAGTCAGTGGTTGTTAAAAAATTTGATGATACTGTCTTTGATATGCAGGTCTTTCATAGAAGCTTGTGGTGTAAAGCAGTGATCCCCAACCTTGGGCCTCCAGATGTTCTTGAACTACAACTCCCAGAAGCCTTCGCCACCACCTCTGCTGGCCAGGATTTCTGGGAGTTGAAGTCCAATAACATCAGGAGGCCCAAGGGTGGGGACCACTGGTGTAAAGGACGTGATTAACAATGGTAAAATAACAATGGTAAGATAACAGTGGTAGAGTATCAGGAATCTGGAAGCTGACTCATGGCAACTGGACTTCTTTCTTGTCAGGTTGAAATGTTTCGCTACTCATCTAAGTAGCTTCTTCAGTCTGATGAGCAGCGAAACATTTTAGCCTAACAAGAAAGAAGTCCAGTTGCCATGACTCAATTTCCAGATAACCACACCTGGATAACTGAGAATCTTCACAGATATCTAGTAACAGGAATGTTAATTAGATGGAGTTTTCCCCCTACAAGCTTTTCTTTGTAATCTGTTGCAGTGGTCTGTGGATTACCCCAGACAATGGATGACCACAAGAGCAGAGTAAAGATCTGCATGACATTAGAAATTTCTAGGATAGACCTTTTAAGGGGAAAAATAATATCTGGGAGATGCAGTACAGTGCAATATTTGTGGTGTTTATATCTGGTAATACCCCCCAAGCCCTTGGCTTATATTGAGTCCATTGATATGTGTGTCTAGCCATGAGTATGTATTTTATCACAACTGTTTATCTCTGGATTCTTGGAGTATCCCAGTGGCACTACCCCATTTAGTGGAGGCAGCCTCAGTTTCCCCAGCCACATAGTAATGGTCATGTTAAGGAGCAAGGGAGGGATGAGGAGATTCAGATGGTCTCCACCCTGCAAATGCAATACTCCATCAGCCACCATCTCTTAGAACCTTTGATACCCTTGTATGGTATCACTGAGGTACTAGAAGTATGTACAGTTTACAGCCCTTACTCTGAAAAGCTGATCTAGTGACTCTACTTGTGGTAACAGCAGAAAACAAAATGGAGGAAGAAGTTGAAACTACAATTACTGTAATTGGCGTCTCCTCCACATCTCAGTCCTGAGGGGAGACAGGCCAGGTGCAATGGAACTGAAGAGATGCTAACAGCTGTTTAACAGAAGAACATACAGTGCACTGTGCTGATTCCAAACGCATCCCAGTTAAGCAGAAGTATTTTATTAAAATGGGCTTCTGGAGCAGCTTGATACAATCTGCTATTTCTAAAAGAGATACAGAGGACGATACAGAAGGCATAATACTATAGAATAAAATATTAAGGCTTACATGCAATTTTTCATGCCAACTACAGTAGACTGATTTAACCAATCAGAGTCAAAATTTGATAAGCCAAGTGTACATCAAATCAGTGTAAATTTCGCTGATTTAATGTGCCTGTCTTACTTGGAACTAGCAGATGTATTTAGAGGTTTTCATACTTCTTCAATTCCTAATTAAAGCATAATATATCACTAACCTGGATACTTTTTTTAAACTCTGCATTTCCAAATCAAGCACATAACATATTGTGTTGTACTATCCCTGGTGTAAGAATTAACACTGAGGGCAGAGGATGATGGTTGGTGGAATAGATAAGATCGCTCATAGGGTGATAAAACCTACCAATCAGTTCTGCTGTAATTAATGTGGAATTTGAAGCAGAGAGACAGTCAATGATGTGTTCAATAACTCGTGGAGAGTTCTATTTTTCAGTAATGCTTATCTTTCAAAGGAACACGGTTAATTTCTGCAGTGCTCTGTAAATTATTACAGAAATTACAAATCTGCCAGAAAAATCAATACAGCTAATTATAAATTAATAGATTTCTAAGTGTGAAGGAGTGTGTAATAATGCAGATGAGTTCTTCAAGGAACACGCAAGATTGGGAGAAGAAAACTGGGGGCCTCCAGCTGCTTTATGTGACATCTTCAAGTGTAAACACATTTCTTTTTCTTCTCCCACTGATTCAGTCTGCTGCGGCAACAAACAACATTTCCATTAGCCTCCTACTGTTAAATCTCAGAGTAACTATAATCACAAAAACGTTCAACATGAAAACAAACTAACACAGCAGCAGCTGAGGTCATCATCCATCTTCATCCTCTAGAAATATTTTTTTCCAGTTCATCCAAGGTTGATTTTAAGTTATTTCTGCAGTTTTAAAACATTTTTGCTGAAAGAAACAGAATAATAAGAATAAGCCTTGATGTATTGGAGTTGTTTGAATGCCCTGGCTGTACAGAAGTAATTGTCATCCTCATGCTAATCTTTTATAAATATATATACATACTGACTTTCAGTTCTTACTCTATAAGAAGAGAGGGTTTTTTTCCCCTCTACCTCGAATGAAAATGTCTACAAATGGGAAGTTTTAGGTTTAGACAAGTGAACTATATTTTCTTTCATTGTTATTTTATCTCCATATCATTGGTAGAACATATGCTGCCTTGGCTGACTACATTATAAACAACAGAACAAAAGCAAAGCAGATGGGGTGTGAGGAACCTTTTCTGGTTGTTATTTGTAGCACCCATAATATGAACTAAAATCCCCTTTGAATTTTGGATCACATGTAACATTTTATATGATGATTGCAATGATCACCTGATAACCAGAAAGTCTGAAAGCATTAGTATCAAGATAAATTTGGATAGTTATTTCAGAAGTAAAGACTCTGCACAGTCTGTATATTATATAATTCTCAACATTAACAGTCATCTCTCGGAAACTACCATCTATATGAAAATTTCCAGAGGGATACAGCAGTAAAAATGCTAGTTTTTGAAAGTGTGTTTTTTTCCACGTGGTCATGGGTGCCCTTTCAGGTAAACTGCCTCTTCCTTAAAAGAAGCAACCTCCAGATTTAATCCAAAATCTGAATTTAACCCAGGAGGGAATCCAGGACTTGTTGACTGCCTTACATAGCCTTGCAATTTATTTATTTATTTACAATATTTTTTAGCCGCACCATTGCCAGTGGCAATGGTCATATCACACCAAGCTTTCTTTCTCTGTTGTTTTTTTTTCCCACCAGTTTTATTTAGCGCTCCAAACTGAACATGTAGCACAACATTAGATCTACAGCTTCCTTGAAAGGTAAAATAGATCTCTCTGTCTGAAAACAATCTTAATAAAACTAATAAAACTAAAATAATAAAATTAATAAAACTAACAAGAAGAAGAAGAAGAAGAAGAAGAAGAAGAAGAAGAAGAAGAAGCAACAGCAGCAGCTTGCCTCATTTTACATATTTTTAAAAAGCTTGTGCTTGTTTTATAATTGGTCACTGGGTGGTAAAATGAGGCTTTATTTGCAAGTCTAATGGGTCACGCATGGAGCTCTAAAGAAACTGCATGTCCAGTGAGAATATGTTGTAATACTAGAGAATATGTTTCCCTTATCATGTGATTTGACCCTAAAACAGAGTATGATGCCATGCTGAAGCTGTGCTGCTTGTGTGATCTCCTTCCAACCTGGGAAGCAAGAATCTATAAATAAACATTTTGATCAGGATTCACAGCACAACCCTATATATACCTGTTGTTGTTAAATACTGTCAAGTCATCTCCAATTGATGTCTAATTTATGTTGACCCTATGAATGATCAATCTCCAAAAGGTCCTGTCCTCAACAGCCCTGCTCAGCTCTTGTAAACTCAAGCCTGTGGCTTCCTTTTACTTGGTCTTTGTTTCTTTTTCTGGCAGTCTAGGGTATCTGGAAAGCTCTCTTCAGCACCATATTGTAAAGGAAACAATTTTTTCCTCCCAGCTTTCTTTACTGTCCAGCTTTTACACCCATACATGGTGACTGGAAATACAACAGCGTGGGTAACCTTGGTCTCCAGTGACACATCCTTAGACTTGATTATGTCTTCTATTGCCTTCATTGCTGCCCTTTCAAGTCTCATTTTTTCTTATGAGTACTTGGCAGCAGTCTCCCTTTGGATTGATGATTCCATCTAGGTATACAAAACCTTTAACTAATTCAATTTCTTCATTATCGTTAAAGTTTGTAGTCTTTCTGTAATCATGATTTCTGTCTTCCTCAAAAGTTGCTCCCATGAAGCAACGAATAACAAAGTTATTCGTCGATTCATGGGGGGGGGTTATTTAAAAAAACCCTTCCCACCTCCCTGCCACTGCCACGCTGCCACTGCCCCACACCCTTTTCTTTCAAAAGAACCCATGATCTCATGAACCACACAGTCAAAGGTTTTGCTAAATTGAAAGATGCCTGCTTCTTGGGAGGAAAGCGATGACAAACCTAGACAGCATTTTAAAAAGCAGAGGCATCACCTTGCCAACAAAAGTCCGAATAGTCAAAGCTATGGTTTTTCCTGTAGTGATGTAGGGAAGTGAGAGCTGGACCATAAAGAAAGCTGACCGCCGAAGAATAGATGCTTTTGAATTGTGGTACTGGAGGAGACTCTTGAGAGTCCTCTGTACTGCAAGGAGAACAAACCTATCCATTCTGAAGGAAATCAACCCTGAGTGCTCATTGGAAGGAAGGATCCTGAAGCTGAGGCTCCCATACTTTGGCCATCTCATGAGAAGAGAAGACTCCCTGGAAAAGACCCTGATGTTGGGAAAGTGTGAAGGCAAGAGGAGAAGGGGACGAGAAAGGAGGAGATGGTTGGACAGTGTCATCGAAGCGACCAACATGAATTTGACCCAACTCCAGGAGGCAGTGGAAGACAGGAGGGCCTGGCATGCTCTGGTCCATAGGGTAACAAAGAGTCAGACATGACTAAACGACTAAATAACAACAACAAATAAAGCATAGACATTTACTGAAATTATTTGGTGTGCTTTAGTAGCCAGTGGGCATTTGCAATATGATCTCAAGTGCCTCTTCCTTCTTTGAATCCATCTTGAACAGAAGGCATTTCTCGCTTCATATAAGGTAAAACCTTGATGGAACACCTTGACATCACTATGCTTGCATGGGAAGGTAGCATAATGGTTGCATTTTTAGAAGAGATAGCCATGTTAGTCTGTGCAAGCATATCAGGCCAAAATGAAAGAAAACACATATGGTTTTTTCTATATGCATAATGATAACTGTAGCATAACGATGCTATATTTACTGCACTCCTTGGCATCTCTTTTCTTGGGGATTGGAATGTATTTTGAACATTGCCACTCTGTGGATAATTTTTTTCATATTTGTTGGCATATTCTTGTTGTGGCTTGAAATAGTTCTGTTGGTATTCCATCTAGACATATCTACTCAGCAGGAAACCCAACAAACAGGGTTCAGTTGACTTATTCCCAGGTTAAATGGATGGAAACATGCTGCCTCAATTATTATATGATGAATAATTGTGGATAAGTAATACTCTCTCTCCAGCCTAAGAAGATACCCCAGGAGAGTCTGAAAAGAGACACAATTATTTGAGTAGCTGATTTGTATGGCCTTTTTATTATGCTACAGAGGTGCTAGTTACTATGCATGACTGCTGAAAATAATTCTTTTGAGACAAACTCTTATCTAAATGTATGCAGTAATTAAACATATTTCACAGAAAATTACCGTACGTTAAGAATATCATTTCTGTATCCTATGCAGTAAAATAGCGAAGGCATGATATATCCAAGGTTAAAAATGACAGAGTCCCCTGATTTCAACTGAGATGTTTATCCTTAAGAAAACAAATCCTTTGCATGTTTCTTGGAAATAAGTTCCATTGCATCCAGTGGGGCTTACTCTATAGTAAAGGCCTTTGGACCAAAGTTTAAATCTCTTAAATGAAGATTAGTCATACTGAGAAATGCTTTGACTGGATTGTGCCCATTATAATGAGAATTACGGTATTTTTAAAAATTAATTGTGATATCATTTGGGCTTGTTATTTGTTGTTGCTGTTAATCTTTTGGAGTTTTCTATGGTGCATTCATTGTTCTGTTTCTTGAAGCAAGAATGAGGTCAAACAACAAATTAAACAGATGGCTCGCAGTTACACATCTCTCCTTTTATTTCAAAGTAAGCACACACCTCCTCTGAATCAAGGCTACCACACTCAGAAACCTACATTATCTGTTTTTAGGGGCTAGCTCACTCTGATCCCTTATGCATTTTGACCACTCATAATGAATGATTGCAGAGGGCTTAAGAAAACCTCCACTGCTGAATACTAGAGTTTTGTTTTTGTTTTTCACTCATATTCAGGAGAGGAATTTACTGACTTTCTAGATTAATGTCCACGTACACAACATGCTTAATTTTTAGTAAGCACAGAAGGGATCTTAAGTTGCAATATGCTTGATCCTCTAGTTCAGTGGTTTCCACTATTGGGTTCCTAGATGTTCTTGGACTACAGAATTAGAGTTTGTTGGCTGAAGAATTATCTTGATTTGATGCAGATGTGTATAGTTTAAGCCTGCTGAGAACTCAGGCTTTTAAAAATCTGTTTTGGACATTGAAGTGAGGCATAGAAAGAAATTAAAAATGCAAACCTTCCTTTGAAATGCTCATGATCCTCATAAATCAATAAGAGATTAAAGCATTTCCTCCCCAGTTAATGCTGTGATTACCCAAATAAGGAGTTCAGGACATTAGGAAGAACTCTGACAGTAGCTTTTATCAAGAGTTAGCAAGGAAAAAGTTTTCTTGGCATCTGTCTTTTTCCACAACGTCTCCAACCTCTTGGATGCATAAGAAAACAGAGTACAGTAGCCCTGCCCGGACTGTCATTGCTCTCTTCACACGGAGAACAAATAGCCTGAAGAGGGCCGCATCCTATAATTTTGTACACCCACCTACAGGGTTGGAACCCTTGATTTCATGACGTCCTTGACTACATAAGGAGCCTCCATATGTAGCAGAGCTCTGCTTTTCAGACTGCTGTTCTGGCCCCAAACACAGCTTTATAGATATGGAATTCACCCATATCTATATGCCCATTTTCACTTAGTATTTTCATTGTGAGAATTATGATTAACAATATTGATGAGATATGTGTAACTGTAAAGCAAGTATGAATATTATCATGCATTGCTATAACCAAGAAGTAAAATAATGGAATAAAATAGGTAATAAAGAAATATTCTATATATTTGAGAGTATAATATCAAACAACTATTAATCCAAACCTATTTAACTTTACACTTAACTTTGTCTTGGAAAACATAAACAACAAGAATACTAGAGAGGGCCTGTTTCTTGCTTTTGTTTTATTATTCTGGTACATACTGAGATACCCAGTATGAATTTAATTAGATAACATTGTATTCTGACATCTTTAGCTATAATGGATAGTTCTTAATTGTAGTGGCTTCTTCAAAATTTGTCAGTTAATTTATTAGTCAGTGATCACTGCCTCTTGAACTGCTCCAGGTCAGTGGCACACAAGGTTACAAGATAAAATCCTCTTCCATCATGTCCAATAATTTTAGTGTTTAAACATCACTCCATAAAAGGTTTGACAAGTGAAATGTATTCCTAAGTAATTTAAAACCAAGAATTTAAGTTCTCGGTAAGCTGATGGCCTGACTGAAGGATAATTCTGAAGGTTTCAGGCTTTAACATCAGACTATAATTTTACTTACTTGCCTTTTTAAAATCATGACAAATCTTTGACCTTGTGCATATGTAGCTGGTAGTGTTTTTCAAGTTTTCTTCCCTTCCTTTTCCTGTTTTGCTTGTTACTATTAATATAGAAAATCATAAATAATTTTTAAAATATTTTTTTAAAAATGTGTAACTTTTAAATGAATCATTTGAGGACTTTTTCAGCTTTGATATAAAAAAATTAGAAAAGTACTGTATTTGAACCTGTGCTTCCCATATTTCCGTTTCATTTTATTGCGTCTGGTGCCTACGTATGGAGATGTTACAGCTGTTAACAAAGTGATGAAGAGGGAGGGACACCACTTCATCTCAGCACTGTTTTAAAATAAGTTTTAAATTCTGGATTAATTGCTTTAATTTTTTTAAAAAATCTAAATGTGGGCCCCTGCAAGCCACGCCATATGCTAGATAACTTTGGAGTTAACTGACAATTTTGAATTCAAATCCATAATTTACTTGTGGTGAACAAGTAATCAATGTTATTTGATTCCATCAAAGAGAGCAATGGATTGGATTGTAACCCACAAAATCTTGTGCCATATTTAATCTGTCAGTCTTTGAAGTGTCATAAAATAATTTGATTTTATGCCAAGTCTCTACAAGGGTACATGTTTTTCAGCTATGTCCATAAAATAAAATAGCCCTCATTGTGGTTCGCAAAATACTATTACAATGGTGCCCCGCATAGTGATGTTAATCCGTTCCAGGGTTAACGTCGCTATCTGTTTAATGCGTTCCTATTGGGGAAAAACTCACCACTATGCGGGGAATCCTCCATCCGGCCGCCATTTTCACCACCCGGTAAGCGAGGGCAGGGCGCGAAAACGCTACAGGTGGCCATTTTGTTGACCCGGCGGCCATTTTGGAACAGCTGATTAGCTGTTCCCAAAACATCGCAATGTGAAGATTGGTAAGCAAAATACTTACTGATCATCGCAGTGAGGTGTTTTGCCTATTAAACATCGCAATGCGATCGCATTAGCAATAGCAAAAAACGCGTCGCTATGTGGATTCATCGTTAAACGGTGCGCTCGTTAAGCGAGGCACCACTGTATTGTAGTGTGTCTGTTTAGGAGATGTTCTGTTCCTTTCACCTGGTGTACAAATATGTTGGTGGTTTATTAATAGTTGGTGGAAATTAACAGCAACTCATATTGGACTCACTGTTAATCTTAAACTCTCTGGCATGTATGTATACATGTATTTCATAATTTCTATACCATTGATGTAGTGCGGAGCACTACTCTAAGTGGTTTACAAACAACTGTTTGGAACATTATGAGACAAAATATTTTTAATTATTAAAAAGAAAGTATAATACTTATTAATGTTGTTTGTTTTGTACATCAGGGCCTAAGTATCAGAAAGTATTGTGGAAAAATGCTGTGGAAACAAACCATTGCCCATAATTTTGCTTGATTAAAAAAATATTATGAATTAAAGACTGGAGACAAGCCAAAGCTTATAAAGTCATAAGGAGAGCCCTGCTGGATCAGGCCAAGGGCCCATCTAGTCCAGCTTTCTGTATCTCATAGTGGCCCTACCAGACGCCTCTGGGAGCACATGAGACAACTAGATCCCTGTCTCCTGGTACCCCTCCCTTGCAAATGGCAAGTCCCTGCTGATGGGTGTTGCTAGCATTCAGAAAAAGAGCTGATGGGAGGACTCATCATATAACTTGCTTAAGCCTGTACGATTATGTGAGTGACAGGTATGAAATGAAGACAAATTGACTAGCTGAGCATATTTATGAGTAGAAAAGGTCTTCTACAATGTGCCATGTCCTACTTTGATCTGATAATTTCATGCCTAAAAGCTCCCTGTGGAAAAGTAGCTAACTGGATCTGTATGAAACTTCTAATCCTGCTCTGGTATGGAACTTACCTGCTATATCTCTAATCATGGAAGAGCATGTGGTGATACTTCAAAATTCATTTTCCTCCCTCTTCTGAAAAATGAGGAAAAGAACAGAATCACACTTTGAAGTATAGTTTTGGCTTAAATTTAAAAAAAATCATAGGGTGCCTTTTTCTCTGCTACCCCCCCCCCCAAAAAGTAATTCAATGTATGCTTTAAAAAGTATGTGCTAGATGAACACATCTATTTTCACTTTAGAGTAAAAGCCTCTGCGGACAGATACACATTTTTTCTAATTGATTATTGCTGCATGAGAGTGCAGCAGTAGATCCTGTGGGACAGTGCAAATCAGAATTCCATAAGGCAATTCTGAAAATAAGGCACCCCAAATAAGAAATTATAACTTTGGGACTGGATCTTGGATCAGCATCAGATTTGGCATAGATGTAGCAGACAGTCTGCTCTTGCTCTGTGCAAATTGGGGGATGTTTAGGCAAAGAATTTTTAAGTTACAATTTTTAAAAAGTAAAACTATTTTAACCCCCACCCACCCCCATGCAGACACCAACAACCTTTTCAGTCTGTAGATTTAAAACAGATCAGACACATTGAACAAAAAGAACTTGCTTACCTTCAAAGAGAATGGTTAGGCCTAGCCACTTTTTTTTCAAATTAGAAGGAATAAGAAGCCATTAGAGAGGGGGGAAACCTGTGACTTTCTGGCTTTCTTATAAACTGGTTATCAACAGGGATGGGGACTCACTGTAAAGTCAGACTTAAGTTGCACTAGCAACTTGACTCGGACTTGACTTGGTTCCCCCCCCCTTCAATGACTCAGACTCAACTCGCAACTCAGAATCCACTTGGTACCAAAGACTTGGACTCAGACTCAGGACCCATACCGAGAGACTTGCCAGCATCCCTACTTATCAGCACAAACATTCTAAACATATGAATCCTTGCAAGTTTGAGAGCTGGGAAGGAAGATCTGAACTTTTGACCTTGTCAGTCAAAATCAAATAAAATGGCTCTCAGGAGAACTTTTTAACTTCTTCTTGACCAAGCAGCCATTTAAAAAGAGTTTTTTATTTTTGGTGTAAAAATATTTTAAAAGATATTTTTTTAAAATAATGAATAAATATTCAGACATTAACTCATTTAAGATGTGAAATTGAGGATGGTTTTACAGAGCTTTGGCATCTGTTCTGTATTTCCATTATATGTGCATCATGATTGGATAAGCTCAGGTTACTCATTTAGGTTACTCTTTAGTGAGTGTTCAGGTTTGACTTGATTGAACATCCAATTTTCTACTTTTCTCACTTTCTTTCGTATCTGTCTGGCTCTCCTTCAACAACACATTTGGAATGAGTAAAATTTTGTCCTTCTCCTTTTTCATTGTCTTTCTTTCACATAGTATGGATGATTTTGACCTTGGTTACTAGTGACACTATTTGCTAACTCCAGCCTTTCCCTCCTTTTTTTCACAAGGAAAATGGGCCTTTTTTGGGGAACTATGAACACAACATGTCCGTAGAGCTTTTGGTCCAAGATAGCTTTTCTTCCTCTTGTGCCATAAGCTGTCATGCAGCTTGCCTTATTCAAGGCAAGTGGAACACAGCTTTCTAGTCTGCATTCTGCACAGTGGGCATATCAACATTAATTTATCCAAGAGGTTACAAGGTGTGTCTATGACTGTATGTGTTGTACCTACTCATACCTTTGTTTTGCATTTCATTAAGTCCAAAACAGGCCGCCAAAATATTTTGGCACAGTGGGACTACAACCGCATTCAAGCTTTTCTTGCTTCTGTCTTCTCCCAGTAACCAGAGTACTGATCATGTGCTCATCTTCTGGAATCCTCTGTTGTAGGTATGTGCTATGAAATCGTCTCCAACTCATGGCAACCCAACAAATGAGTGCTCTCCAAAACCTCCTGTCCTCAGCTGCCCTGCTCAGCTCTTGCAGACTCAAGCCCATTTGTCTTTTAGGTAGTCGATTAATTTCGTATTTGGTCTTCCTTTTTTTCATGCTGCCTTCTACCTTTCCTAGTCTTATTATCTTTTCCAGGGTATCCTATCTTCTCATGATGTGCCCAAAATAGGACAGCCTCAGTTTCAATATTTTTGCCTCCAGAGATAGTTCAGGCTTGATTTGAGCTATACTCCACCCCCACCCCCATCCCAGGTAATTCTACATGAGGACAGTTCCTGTTGGAATTTGTACATAGTGCATGTATATTTAAATTCCCATTTTTAAAAGCCAGGAAATTCAATCCTTCAAAAAAACGTCTTATTTATCAATGTGGTATATACTGTGCTTCTATACCCACAATTCAAAAAGCCAGAATATTGCCTGAGACTGTTGAACAATATCGTGCCCATATTTCCTAGCAGGAAAAAGGATGCTAAGCCTTACATAGCAAAGGGCAACCTGAATATTGACAACACCAATGACAAGATGGTTTGCAGATACTCTCTTCTGCTCACTACCATTTACACTTGTTGAAAAAAACAGTCCTGGCAATTGCTTGTGTTTGGGTGAGAAGTGTTAAGTGATGAAAAAAGGAGATAGCATATGAGGTTTTCCCTTACATGGTGTCACTTTGTGAATGGTAGTGAGCACAAGAGGGTATCCTACAGACCATCTTTACTGCTGCCATTGTCATTATCAACTTTCAGGCTGCCCTTTGCTGTGTACAACTTGGCATCCTTTTTCCTGCTGGCAATGTGGGCATGATACTGTGCAGCAATATTGAGCCATTTCCTGGCTTTTTGAATCATGGGTACAGGAGCACAATATCCACATTCATAAACTCAAGGGTTTTTGTTTGTTTCTTTTTTGAAGATCTGAATATAAATATGTTCCAAAGACTCATTTTATTCTATTCAGCTGGCATTGCAAGATTCTTATCTAAATGCAAGCCCAACTTCCCAATTAAAGAAGAAACCATTATTCAAATATATTCCAAACACATAAGCTAGACATGAAGCTTTACTGATGAATGACAACATCACTTGCAAAATGATGAAAAACTTTCATCAGGTTTTTTAAAAAGCTTTTATGCTGACTGTTCTTTAAGGTTATCTTAGCTTGTAATCAGACAATATTTGGCATTCAAAAATCAACTATATTCTGAGCACAGACACACTGAAAAGAAGTGTTAAATTGCGTAAAATTGCAAACACATTTCCAGTGCAAATAATTTAATTTTTAAGGACAAACCATTGAGATATTTCTCACATGATACATTCTTTCTTCAAGAAATTAATGAGCAAGCAGAACATTTGAAGTTCGTTAGTTGTTAAGAAATATAGCATGCAGCAGTTACAGTAAACAGATGGCAACATGCTATAGTCACAGTCCATTCAACACTCACATTATTCCATGGGTTTCCTGCCACTGATCTCCTGTCTTCTCAGCAGTCTTCCCATGTGCGGGTCTCGTGGAACAGATATGGTGCCTGAGTGTATGTATCTTACTAGATAGATTCAGACCTGCTTAATAAATTTACAGTTGCATTTGTTTCAGTTATTAAAATAAAGTTGTTTGAAACAACATGATCATGGTAGATGTGATTTTGAAAAGAGAACTGAAAATTCACACTAGTATTTTCCCCCCATACACTCCTTTAATGAGAATAAAATAGAGTCACCTACACATGTGTTTCCATGGGAACAACAAAATGTGATAGACATTCATTCATAGCTATCTTTGATCTGTGAATTCCAGATATTGTACCATGGACTTTGCCAGGACTGACATCACATAGGGACTGCTGATGTTCTGTTCTTTGAAAATTTTATTGATATTTTGATTATTTATTTATTGTGTTTTATTATTGTACTATGTCTTAAACAACTTTGAAATTAATGAAGAAGGATGATATGAAATTCCTATAACCATCTAAGTCAAATGTTACTCCCAACAAAATCAGAACTGTTTAATAAGTTGTTAGTCACTATTTATCTAAGTCCCATAGATTTCAATGGCTTTGCTGTAGTTGGGGCTAAATTGAATTTCATCCTGAATAGTCCTGGATAATTAGGTCCCAATATGCAGAAATTAAACTCTTGTGGAAAGCATGGACAAGACCTGAATCTGTCTCCTCTGTAAATAATTATATGTCTTGGAAGCTTTACACTTCTGACTCTTAGTGAAGTGTGTTTTTAAACATTTTTAAATCCTAGATTGCCTTTTAAATTACTATTATATATTAATTAGTTTGTAATTTATTGCATTTTTTTGCCTAACATCTTTTAATCATTGTGAGCCACCTTGAGTCCCTCACTGAGAGAAGGGTGGCCTAGAAATGGAACAAACAAACAAAGAAACAAATAAATAAGATTTTCAAAGTGGGAGAGGTCCAAGGGTTTGTTTGTTTGTTTGTTTTTGTATTGTGAAGTTCTCTGCTTCTTTTTTTACAGAATTCACATAACCTTTGTATTTTGTACAAAACAAAACAAAACACTCCACTCACTCTTACATTTTGCACAAAATACAGTTTTGAATGCAGAAATACAAGATTATTCATGAAAATACAAGGTTTTGTGCAAAAACCTCAGGGTTAGAGGCAGCTTCTGCTGCTGCTCCTGCCGCCACCAGAAACATGGCCCCATACTTTTTTGTTTTCATGCAGGAGTGGAAAATCTCTCAGTAGTTGGCAGTTCCTTTTTTATTGAGCATGAGTAAATTTGGGTATTTGTTCTTTAGGTATGTGTGCACAGGCAGTGCTTTTTCTGTCAGAGCACTTTCTCTCGTAAAAAACATGTTCATCTTTCTCCATGTGTAATACTTATACTTTTAGAAGCCCAACAGTTCTTGTCCTCAAGTGAGATTGAGTTTCATAATATTCTTGCTTTTATACCAACCATTTTTCATATGGAAGACACAGACTTCTTTTCTATTGGGTTCAACTTGGTCACAGGTTGCTTTCTAGAATGCTGTTGTTTCGATCCTTTGCAGGGACAATGGGATTTGTTTGCGTGTGTGCGTGCTTGTGTGCATGCATTGCAATAAGAGAGGAAACTTTACAAGTTATTTTGAATTAAAGTCAAATTTAGCTTATATCCTATACAGTTGATATGAAAATAACTTGTCAAGTTAAAGTCAGACCAACTAGAAAGCAGAAAGGTTGCTTATGAAAAGAGCTTAGTTTGAAACCAATTTTTTTGTTTTTCTTTTCTAGGTAAGTGGACGCTTTCTCATTCATTGCTGCAGCAAAGGTTTTGATTACTGTGGTAAGTGCTCTTCATAGAGCGATTATACTGATTTCCTTCTCTGTATAAATTAGTGCTATCTGGGCAACCCTGCTACTTACAGCTTACGGAGTCCTATGATCTATACCAGTGTTTAGCTCTATAGATTTCATCTCGGTTGGGTTGATTTTGGCATTCTTCACTGATAAACACACGGTTGGTTTTCTTGAGATTTTATGTAGAATAAAGTTACACAAATTCTGGTAATTATACAAAAAGAAATGTTTAAACATCTACTGCTTTCCATGTGCAATATTGCTCACAGCACTACCGCTTTTTATGAATAACGATCAAGTGTAGTGTTTGGTGCTGGAAATGTTAGGGATTTTTTTCCTAAGATTCTTTCTGGTTGGCTGTATATTACCTACTGTGGGTTATGAATGTCTGTCTTCTAATTTGTTGTCTAGAAGTAGTTTCTGTTTGATTATAATATGAGTATATTATAAATGTCACACTGCAGGGTTCATTGAGTCCTAGCCCTTGTTATTTTGTACTGGCATATTATTATTCATTAGCTGCTGTGACAGATTTTGTTCTATGCATTTAATACATTCAGTTTCCTGAATAAATTAAGTGCTGTAGATGCAAGGAGGAGGAGGAAAATAAACAGCAGGAATCTGCTTAGCTGAACTTAAATGCAATTGGAATTAATCTTACACACATTCAAATGTATTTGTTGTTAAACAAGTATGCCATGGAAGAATTTGCTTTCTTGAAATATTTGAGAAGCTAATAGTTGTTACCAACAGATTATTTTATGAAGGAAAGCTAGGCTGACTCCCCACCCTGGTGTTAATTCTGCTGGCAAGTAAATATTTTATTTAATTCAGTCAGGCTTTTGGCAGTAGATTGGATGCTAAAGGCATGATTTGTTACCAGCCAAGCACTGTACTTCTATTAGGAGCATGTTTTTAAAACTGGTTTTAACCATTCTGAATTGGGGTTTAATTTAAATCTCTTTTTAATATTTGATTTGATTTTCTGTTTCAATATGTAGTATTTACTGGGAGGTGCCATGGGCCCAATATTTCAGCAGAATGCTGAATATAGGTCCAGTTAATCCATAAATAAATAGATGCATACTGCGTCTGGCAGCCACCCCTAAGTCAGACTGGCCACCAATTAGACCTGGCCTGATTAACTGTCCCCAGGAATGTTCTGAACTATTGCCTAGGCCTTAGAGGGATGCAAAACAATTAGGACAGGACTTTAAATTCCTTTGTTCTGATACTTGAAGACCCAGGATTTCAATGCTGCTCATGTTGTAATTGGGGTTGTTGTGTAAAAACAGACAGAACTAAGGTGGTCTGTAGAGTGACCCACTTCACTGAAAACTTGTTTAATAGTCTTCCCACCAATGGAACAAGCATAGAGTCTGGGTTGTTGTGGGATATAGTATGATCACTGGAGAGCAGTGAGTTCCACAGCACACAGTGCCTTCCATTATGCGCCAACTGCAACTCTTTCTTGATCAACTCTGATTTCATTATGAGGTCTTCTTATGTGATTTCTTTTCTAGAAGTTGGTGGGAGGGGCCCCAATTGTGGAATGCTCTCTGAAGACAGATTGTGTCTGGCAACAATAAGGAGATTGTTTTGGCAGTTAGGCAAATGCCGTTTTATTCACCTGTGTGCAAAATTATCCAAAGGATGCAAAGTAATTATTATGGATTGCATTCAGTTGTTTTTATTGCTATTTCTGTTGTTTAGTTTAAAGCTTTTTTTAAAGACCAGGTTGTATGATCATTCTGATAATATTGCTAGAGGGTTGGCAGTATTAATTCCAGGTTTTCAGGGACCCATGGACAAGATGGCCCTCTGTGGGTCCCTTGCCTAAATGAGTTTAATTTTTCTTGCTTTCTGTCTATATTATCTGTTCACTTATCCTTTCCTAGTTTGGTCCAATATGTACCATTGTTCAAAGGGAGAGAACAAGGCAAATAATGGAAGAGTGTGAACCCTCAGCAGATGCCTAGCAATGGTTACCTCTAAATCCAGTCCTAAAGGCATAGAATTTTTTAAAATAAATAAATGGTTTTTATGTCGCCCAAAACATTCCAAATAATCCTACCCTAGCCAATGCAAAAAAATAAACAGCACAGTACAGTAATATACTATAGCTATTTCTACTTCTGGCAGCCTCTAGGAGTGGTGGTTTTTGTTCTAGTTGGCCCAGATGCTCCCCCAAAAACTCTACCTTCAAGAAATCCTTCACCATGGCACTTCTCTCTTACGATGATGATGATTGGCTATTTTGAGCTTTGTGACAGGTCTAAGAGATCAAAATATTTCCCAGCCCTGTTCTATCTAATCTAATAACTTGCCCTTTACCATAAACTAATGTTTTAGCTAAATTGTAATATCTACAGAAGAAATCTTTTCGAATTAAGGTAAGATATTTCTAATTTATAACTATATAAACTGATAATGAAAATATTAAATCAGCTTTTCCCATATGAAGAAATAAGTTAGCTTGGGGGGGGGGGGAGAGAACTGTATTATACTTATCTGGTACTGCCTGACACAGTTCCATTTATTGTCTTGTTAAGAACTACTTCCTTAGTTAAAATGAAGTAATGTGTTGTCCAGACTTTTTAATAATATGCCTAAATGTTCTTCAGTTTCTTCTCCATCTTAAGTAGATAATGATCTTACTGTTTCTCATTTTTTCCTTTCTGATTTTCTATGTAGAAAATCTCTTTCTGTTATTTTGGTGTTTTTTTTCCTAATACAGTACCATGTCATATTGCTCCTTTTCTTATTTCCGGAATACTATTGAATCATGACTTTGATTTTTGCACACACATGTATTCTATCATAACATGTCTTTATTGCCAGTAGTCCATGACCTCACCTTCACCACATCACATTTTGGTGGGATTAACCTGAATCACATTCCATAAAGCAAAAGGTGCATTAGTTGCATTCGTTTGTGAAGTCACATCCAGAGGGACTGAGGTCAGAAAGCTTATCATGGTACTCTGTAGACCGTTAAATTTAATATAAAAGGATTTATAATGAGCTTTTAGCATTACTTATTTCCTTTATCAAGCAGATCTTAATTTTTTTAACAAGGAAATGCCCAGCATAATCCTAGGAAATAATGCACATACTGTAACCCTTACAACAGGACACATGTCTTTTTGCAACACTGCAAAGAACCAATATGGACAGCAATAGTATTGAGGTACTGAATTATGTTTTGGATTGCCTTATTTTTCTTGGTTTGCTAGATGTCCCATGGAATAAACCAGTGTGCAGTAACTTAGCAATAACACTAAGCAATAGCACTTAGTGTTGATTGGGTTTCTACTACTAAAGACACAAGTGTTTACCTGCACTAATTTGTATCAATCGAACTCTTACAGCTATACCCTGAAATCATGTTTTCAGATCACATTATGTTAGGGCAATTGGTCTGTCTTGAATTTTTTATGTGCTCTCAAAGGCGCGCAAGCATACTGTATGGTACTGTTAACTGGCTCAGAAACAATTGAAGACTGTATTATGCTGTATTATGTACTGAAATTAATGCTTGAGAATGGCTATTAACATTGATCCCAGAAAAGAAATCATAATCCTGCACTTTTAAATGTGTACTGATCCTATAATAGGTCTTGAACCAGCTAGTCTATATACCCTTTTTTTAAAAATCCCAGTATATTTGTGTTGACCAGCTCCCTGTGCAAAGAAACGACTGACCCATCAGACATATGTTGGGAAGGAAGAGTACACTCAATGTACATGTAGATCCCAGGGGTAGATTTTGATTCTTGTGGCATGCACTCCTAGATTTGAGTATCTTTATGTGTATGATGAAACCCCTTGAACCCTCCGTTTTCACAGACAGAAAGATTCCATTGTGTTTTCATTACAGATTATCTCTGAAAATAATCCAAATTACCGTATTTTTTGCACCATAAGACGCACTTTTCCTCTCCCAAAACATGCCTGGGAAAGTCTCTGCGTCTTATGGAGCAAAGGCAGCGATTTCACCCCCACTGGCCCCGTGGGGGGGAGCCTCCCAAGGGTCCGAATCTGCCTTCCAGAACTCTTGGGAGGCTCCCCCAACCCCCAACGGGGCCAGCGGGGGTGAAATCGCCAGCTTTTGAGGCTTTTGGTTTGGTTGGATTCCATGACGGGGAAAAGGTAAAATGGAGGGAGGGGTTGTTGGTGGCGGCGGCTATCCTCTCTGCTTGCAGAGACTCGCTCGCACTGCTGGGTCTCTGAAGATGGCGGGGACTATCCTCTCTGCTAGCAGAGACTCAGAGACTCACTCGAATTGCTGAGTCTTGGCAGAGCCGGCGGCGACTATCCTCTCTGCTAGCAGAGACTCGCTCGCACTGCTGGGTTTCTGAAGATGGCGGGGACTATCCTCTCTGCTAGCAGAGACTCAGAGACTCACTCGAATTGCTGGGTCTTGGCAGAGCCAGCGGCGACTATCCTCTCTGCTAGCAGAGACTCGCTCGCACTGCTGGGTCTCGGGAGTTTTGCCTGCTGCGCAGACACACCACACTCAATAGCAGCAGCGGTGGCCGGTCTGCACCTCCCCACGTTGCAGGAGTCCGTGTTTTGCCTGGGCACGTTGGCGGGAGAAAAGGGGTGGGCTGGAGGGAAGGGGGTGTGAGGCGGAATTCCCAGGAGGCAGCTTTTTGGCTGGATGGTCTCGAGTGTGTGTGGAGAGGGAGATGGGCAAGCAGGGAGAGCCCAGCACTGCCTTACCAGAAGGGCTGGCGAGGCTCGTGCTGCTAGGACAAAAACTAGAGGAGAAGGGAGCTCGTTTGCCTCTTTGTCGCGCCTGCTGGGGCAAGTTGAGTGGAAGCCCTGCAACAATTGCAGAGCGCTGTGCCTTTAAACCCTCCTCCACCCCCTCGGGGCTGCCGGTTGCAACCACTCACGATTGGGAATTAGCCTCTAAACTTAGTTGTTGGCGTCCTTAAGACTTCCTTCGTACTCGGGAGAAGAGTTTGCATTGACAGTACAAACGAGAAGTGGGTTCATTCTCAGTTCCCAAATCCTTCCACTCTTTCCCTCTTCTCTCCCCCACCCCCCAGCTCCAATCCCTTCACTTTTAGTGTGGCTCTTGGGGGACTTTGGCTGATGGCATGTCTGCTGCTCTCCTCTGAGTCAAAATAAAGTGCATCTTTAGTGATGAGTCTGTTGGTACAAAGACTAATGCCTGGCCCATTGAAAGTGACCACATCTGGAAGAGCCATGGGAAACAATGGGACTGAGTGGCAGAGTTAAGGTGTGAAAGCTTTTTAAAGAGATGTGAGTTTTTAAGGGAAGTCAGCTGTAGCCTTTTTAAAAAGGGAAAGCTGAGATGTCAGTTTAAGTTAGGGACCTCCAAAGCTTGGTCAGTCTGTTCCCTCTGAGCCTGTGCAAAGTACTTTCTGGGTGACTGCAACTAGTTTTTGTAGAAACAGAATTAAGAGGCAAATCTTTGTTACCACAATGTGTGTGAGTCTAGGCAAAATTGAAGCTCAGCATTTCCCTTCATTCCTAGCGAGTCCAGCAGAAAAGAAAGTGGAAGGGTGAATTGGGAGTGAAAATGGCAAGGAAGAAGTTAAAGAGACCAGTTGGGTATGGCATGGGGATTGCCATTATGCAGAGAAGCTTGTATGGCTTCTCTGGTATCTCAGGGTAGCCCAGGGGTGAGATAGATTTTTCTGTATAGCTGACTGAAAAATCTATCTTCCAATGAGGTTTTTGAAATATGTAGAAAGTATACATCTAAACATGGTAGAATGGATTATTAGAGAGTGTGAAATATTGTAGTTAGTGCTTTTTACTGATAAATGGTAACATCTTGCTTTTAAAGGAAAATGTCAGTGTCAAAGTAAAAGTGAAGTGTAAATCTGTATGTTTGTCATGACAATAGGTATTGGAGAATATGGTCTGTATATCACTTCTGGTGAAGTGTTTGGATTTGAGTTGATATAGTCTCATTTTCTAAATAGGTTTAAATCCAAATAGGCTGCTTTTGTTCATGCTATACTTGGTGCTTTGTTCATAGTATAAACTTGCATTTTCCACCTCCAGCTATATTTGGATATATTCATGATGGAAATACATCATCTTGATGAAATTTCTAGTACTGTAGTCTGAGTTTAGCATTCCTTTACTTCCCTTTTATCTCTCAACATTCTTTTTTTTCTCTCTCCAGTGACCGCAAAAGCACTTGTATATTACTAATAATGTCTTCAGCAACATCCTGGTTTCCTGCACACAGAATTGTAGAGGGAAAAAAAGCCAACACATAAATACCAGTTGTGCTTTCTCCCTCTGCCCCCAGCCGCCCTCTCCCACCACACCAGAGAATTCTGTTTCTTTAGGAGGCTGGTACTATATTGGTGATAAGTGTATTTGCTGGGACAGCTCCAGTAGTCTCTCCAGCAGAGGCATATTTGTGTGCCATTTGGGGAATTTTTCTGATAGGAATCTGGGGGATAGAATTAATTTCTGGGGGAAACTTCATAGCTTGTGCATGAGTGCTTTCTTTATCACCTGTCTCCATTTGGCATTCAAAGAAGGTAAAGCAAATTGTGTGATTTGTTATTCTGCTCCACTTGAGAGCTGTACTAAATAACAGTTGGTCTGAAATTCTGGTTGAAGTTGTAGGAGGATATACTGTATTTAATTTAATGCCCTTTAATAGTATATTCTTGTTCAGCTCTGATGCTGTCATCTTAAATGAAGGGTCCTGGAAGGCACTCTCGGACCCTTTGGAGGCTTCCCCCACCCTCATCCCCGCTGGCCCAGCAGGCCAAAATTCCCAGATTTTTTTCCCTGTTTTCTTCTCCTAAAAATATGTTGCGTCTTATGGAGAGGTGCGTCTTATGGAGCGAAAAATACGGTAGGTATACTGCTTTTTATTTTTAACATCTTTCTCTTCAGGTAAGTGTACGTAACATTTTTAGTGAGCAGTGTTACAAGAAAGATGATTAAGGTGTAGTATTAAAAGAGCTTAGAAGGTGCAACACTTACCGTCCCTATTGGAAATGGCATAAACTCACACATATCATGAGTTGTACAGGTTCAGATTAAGAGCAAGGCAAGCACATTTAGGTTCTTCTAATAGTTATAGAATAAATGACATTTAAACCCAGTATCAAGGCCTTCCATTAATCAAGAGGCCTGAAGGTGATTCTTTATTATGTATAACTACAGATCAAAGAAAGGATTAAAGATAGCTCACTCTCCCTAAATAATCCTAAAGACAATTTAGCTATCTTTCAAATAGCCATAACAGGGATTTATGATCTCTCCAAGCTTTGCATCTTCATTTGCCTTTTTGTCAAGGTTATTGTAAAAGCTATTCTGTATATTGCACAGTTCAGTGCTAAGCTTTGCAAGCAAGTGGGTATGCACTGAAGCATGGAACTACAGCCAATTCCAGTTCTCTGATGATATTGCATCTCAGATATGTAATACTTTCAAATACTTATTGTCACATTTACTCTTTACATTCCGAGATATAAATATAATGTACAAATCAATCCTTAGTTTTGAAACACAAATAATTCAGATCAGACCCAGCATCAAGTATTAGTATCACTGGGCACCTAGCAGGGGCTTAACCCCTTTAGAGAGGACAGCACCTCATTTTCTTTACTAGGCAAGTGTCAGCGCAGCAGCAGGAAAATCCCAGCCTTACTGGCAAGCACTGCAGCTTTTATTGTTTAGTCGTTTAGTCGTGTCCGACTCTTCTTGACCCCATGGACCAGAGCACGCCAGGCCCTCCTGTCTTCCACTGGGTCGAATTCATGTTGGTAGCTTTGATGACACTGTCCAACCATCTCGTCCTCTGATGTCCCCTTCTCCTCTTGCCTTCACTTTTCCCCAACATCAGGGTCTTTTCCAGGGAGTCTTCTCTTCTCATGAGATGGCCAAAGTACTGGAGCCTCAGCTTCCGGATCTGTCCTTCCAGTGAGCACTCAGGATTGATTTCCTTCGAAATGAATAGGTTTGTTCTCCTTACAATCCAGGGGACTCTCAAGAGCCTCCTCCAGCACCACAATTCAAAGGCATCAATTCTTTGGCGGTCAGCCTTCTTTATGGTCCAGCTCTTACTTCCATATATAACTACAGGAAAAAACATAGCTTTGACTATTCGGACTTTTGTTGACAAGGTGATGTCTCTGCTTTTTAAGATGCTATCTAGGTTTGTCATTGCTTTCCTCCCAAGAAGCAGGCGTCTTTTAATTTCATGGCTGCTGTCATCATCTGCAGTTATCATGGAGCCCAAGAAACTAAAATCTGTCACTACCTCCATATCTTCCCCTTCTATTTGCCAGGAGGTGATGGGACCAGTGGCCATGAACTTAGTTTTTTTGATGTTGAGCTTCAGACCGTTTTTGTACTCTCCTCTTTCACTCTTATTACAAGGTTCCTTAATTCCTCCTCACTCTCTGCAATCAACATGGTATTGTCTGCATATTGGAAGTTGTTGATATTTCTTCCAGCAATCTTAATTCTGGCTTGGGATTCCTCCAGTCCGGTCTTTCGCATGATGTATTCTGCATATAAGTTAAATAAGTCAGGGGACAATATACAGCCTTGTTGTACTCCTTTCCCAATTTTGAACCAATGAGTTGTTCCATATCCAGTTCTAACTGTTGCTTCCTGTCCCATATACAGGTGGGACTATACTGCAGCTAGTCCCCACCACTTGAATTCCTTCATACTGTCTCTAGAACCCTGATGGACTGTTGCTTTAATATCAGTATTTGGGGAGCAAGCTTCGGAGGCATTGTTGGGGAGTTTAAATGGAAGACAGAAGCAGTAACCCTTGCTAGCAAGGTTAGATTTTCCCAGCTGCTAGTACTCGTCTCCTTCACACTTTCTCCTGTTTTGCTGCCACCTCTTCTGCTTCTAAGGTGAAAAGATTTTGTCACCTTCTCCATTTCCTCCCTGCACTCTTATTTCTCCTCCTTTGCCTAAGGATGTTTCCAATGGATAAGCCATGACTACAGATTTAACTAGGAGGCTGATTGGGGCCCCAGGAGGTCTTACCCTTGTTGCAGCACTGGCTTATTTTGGCAATTTCACCTGGAAGCATTTCTCTACTAAAATAACAATTTACTATGTTTTGCCTTATCTACACTTGATCTCAGCCAAAAGTTCAAGAAACTCATTATATGCTTGATTATCCCTTATATACTGATATAAGAGAAAAATATCTACAGCCTTTAAAAAAGAAAGTGAAAAGTAGGAGTGTCTCAGATAAAGTGAGCTTTTTATTGCAATAACCCAAATTCCACATAATAAACAGAGTTGCAATATTTGTGGTTAGAGCCTCTATATGTAGATCAGAGTATTTGGAAAATATCTGTGTGTAATTGTACGTATAATGCATTTGCTATGGTCTCTGGATTAAGCAATAAAGATTCTGTTATTTTGCCTTATCGTGACACTTACCTTCCTGTATTGTCAAGATGATTTTTGGTATTCATCCCTAGTTTCCTATTCCATGATTGTATAATTCCATAACACTGAATTCTAAGAGCTCTTGGAATATTCATGGCACTTTGAAAATGCTACTGCAGATATTTCCTGTGACATTTAGTGTAATGATGTCAAATATATAGCTATTATTCTTACTTTAAACATAGTGTAGTGCTTGTTTATACTCATACCTTAAATGAAAAATTTAGAGTCTACAAGAAAAATGGTAAAACTGAATTGTGATTTATTACTTCTTTTTCCATCAGCCTTTCCTATCAAGTTGATTTCCTAGATGAATCACATTTTTATAGGGTATGTTAAAAAGATAAATCCAAATAGGGACGAAAAAGAATTCCTAACACTAAATCAGTTAAGCAAAAGGTATCTAACATGATAATTAAAAGCAGTGCAGATAGAAACATTAATTTAAAAGCAGCAAATTAGAGAAAATTAAGCTGTTATTTCTTACAACTGAAAGGTAACTTTGTAAATATTTGTTAATTACTTGTTGCCAGGAAGTAACTCATCAGTGGTAATTGTACTGCTTATGGTTAGTTATTTCTGAGTTTTGCTGTTCCATTTGGTCCTTCACTGTTGTAGAAAGACAATTAAAGTATTTTTTTAAAAAAGTCAAGGTGTCCGTTTTGTAGTTCCTTCTAAATATATTATGCAGTTATTTGTTATGTATTTTTCATTGACTGAGATCCTATTATGTATTTATGCCATCACAACTCAATCAGTGGAAATCTTAGCTGTGAAAAGCCACAAGTTAATAAATCAGTGTAAATACCAGCTGTTGCCCATAAGGTTTTGTGACCTCACATACAAAAGCCAATGTCTTCTCTGACTTCTCAAATTGTGGCAATTCACAGCTGAGGTTTCCACCAATTGAGTTATGCTGGTAACTAACTTCTGGCCAGTAATTTTGAAGATCTGGCCACTATATCTGTTCATGAGAGTTGTCCTAGCCATTTGTTTTGCATTAGATTCTTGCATCCAGTCATGTTGTAATATATAGCTTACAGAATCTGCACAAAACTGCTAAAGACACAAAGATGTTGAGGTTTATTGACAGTATCTATGTAGTCTCTGAGCAAAGAGACTATGTGCACAAAAGAGATTGACTTCTGAAAACAAAAATACAAACAGGACCATTAAAGTCAGGCAAAGAGCACACAATCCCACACAAAAATAGATCTTCAAGAACCAGCAGTCGATCCTCCCCAAACAATGGCACTCTACTATGAGAGGCACCCTAAATTATGGTACATCTGTGGGAACAAAACATATGCCATCAAAATAAAGGGGTACATTATGAGGAACACAGTCCCCAAAAGCACACACTCTTGCAGTGCCTTTTCTTTTTACATTCACACTTCGTTTTACATCCCTCTCACTAGATTGCATTCTCCACCATTTATGTTATCTGGGGAAACTCCATTCTTTAATTGTTTAAACTCAAACCTATCAGGGATCTTGTCATACAAGAAAGCCAGAGATGCCAACATCAGGGATGTGTGAATACCATTGACTTTGATTCAGTTCACATTACATGCCTTACAAATCACAACCGATTTGCTTTGAACTAATTTGTAGCTTGTTCAATTCAATTTGCATCTGAATATTACAAAGTATTTTTATATATTTGCATTTATCGAAACACGAAAAAAGGGAAAGGGAAAGGACTCTGACCTGAGATAGGCAGAACACCCCCCTTCAACTTGAGTTAGAAAGCAAAGCCCCCATCAGTTTCCTTCTTCCCTTCCTTTCTCCACTACTATTGAAAGCCATAAAGCTTACTCAGATTTGCTCCGTTTGCACAACAAGAAAAATTTGTTGAAGTGAGACGGAATGTCCCTGTTAGTAGCTTCACTATGCAGTATGCAGAGTACCTGATTGCTTCTTTGTACCCCATGTTTGCCCGCACCCCACCACCCAGCTGGAACAAAGGCATGCACAGCAAAGAAATGAAAATAAAAACTAGCAGCAAGCATTTTAAAAAAGTAAAGTACACAATGTGGAGGGATTTTTGTTGGTGATTCAGCTGTCAGTCTCCTTCTGCTTCATGTATTTTCTCCTACAGTATTACATTCATTTTCCCAATGAGTGCTTTTTTAAAAAGGATTTTTTTAAACTGCCAAAATTGCTTTTCTCTTATAACTTTAATCCTAATTTTGCATTTTATTATATTCCTACACATTGTGCTTAATTTTTGACTTTGTGTTTAATTGTCAAATCTATTGATTATCAATGCCTTTTCACTACTTACAGGGACCATGAGGCAAAGCATAGCTTTCATACCACTAATTTAACTCTATTAAACTTTTATCTACCGACATTTTTTCATAGTGCATAGTGCAAGCCTCAAACTTAAAATCCATCCAGATTCTTGCTTATAAGACACAATGGCGTCCATATAATAACATCATCACAATTACATAGAGAAAATAACTTCTGTATTCCCTCTGAACAGATGGCATAGCTACTCAGCTATCCATGAGGATCAATCAGCATAGTGCCAGTGGTTTTAATTAGAAATATATATCTTTCTTACAGTCTCACAGATTTTTTTAAAACAAAAATTATTTTTGGTGATTGATGCCTTTATTATCATCTTCTGATATATCCTGTATGCAGAATCACTGGTAGATTGCACTGGATCTGATGACACCTCCAGCCTCTCTTGAAGGGATAGGGCCTCAGTCAGCTTCCCTTTCCCATATGAATTTCTAACCTAGCAGCATAGCCAGTGGGGCACTCCAGCAGACCATTCACACTGGTGAGAGCAAATTACTCTGCTTGAGATTTTTCACTTGTCACTGATTATTCCACCCTGCAGTGAATAGCTAAAATGTTTTTCATCCTGTCATCCATCAACCCATTACCAGGTTTTCTGCACTTCTTTTAGAGCCTGCTAAAAGCATACATTTGAAAACAGAGAGTTTCCGTGATGGCAACATGAGCTAAAAGTAAACACTGCTGTTCCTCACCTCATCATCAATCTTAATTTGGACTCCCTTTTTCATTTTCTGTGCTGTGGTTAGACAGTAAAGAATCATCCTTTTAATTAATATATACAAATAAATGTATAATACCACTCACCCTACGGTCTCCTGTTTTTCTGAATATGTTCCATATGTGGCAGTATCTACATAGCAACGTAATGCTGGTCATACTAGAAGAATATATTACTGGCTTTAACACCACTGTTAGAACTAGACATGGCCTCCTGCTCTCCGCTTTTCCTTGATTGCTTCTCTGGCATGTTTCCTGACAGTAATTATATTTCCATGTTATAAAGCTCTCAGCTGAGACTTAATGACAGTGAAAAGTCTTATAAGGTTTACTGAGAAATGATTTGACCTTTTCTTTTCTAATTTGTTTGTTTCTGCTAATGCCATACCTTCAACTTGATGGACAGCTTATATTTTTTTTAAGCATGGTACTTGGTCTGAGCAGCCATTGTGCAGCAATTCTGGCTTTTAACCACTGAATGATTGAGTTAGTGTGGGGGAACCAGGCTTACTTCCCTCAGGGGCTGTGGGAAAGATAAAATGGGGGCAAACGTGTGCTGCCCTGAACTCCTTACTGAAAAGTCAGGTGACCCATGTAAAAATAACAAAAATAATGTTGAACCCTTAAACTTTGTAACTACATATACTGTATAGCAGTGGCAGAAAATATAAAGGATCTACTCAATAAACGGTCTGTCAGAGATGGGCACAAACAGCTGGTTTGCTGGTTTGTATCAATTTGTTTATCAGCCAAACAGGTGTTCGGCTCTTCCCAGGCCTGCCTCCTCCAGCAGGCTCCCACTGAGAGGCAGTGTATGGAGGAGGTGGAGCAGGAAGCTGGGGCACTGACTCTGAGAGGATGCCTGCTGAATGTGTGGGAGATATAAAAAGGCAAAAGAGTGTGGAAATCCTGATCTTTAGATGGATCCATGAAAGCTCATACTGCAATAAAGAAGTTAAGTCTTCAAAGTACCATAGTATTTTGCCTTTTTCTCTCTCTTTCTCTCCCACTTAATTTTTACCAATATACTAAGACAGAATAACACAGCCACTTCTTTAAAAAAAACAAAAAAACAGATTATTCACAAACCCCTGGCCTCACAAATAAGTGGGCAGTTTCATTTTGCACCACTGAAACTTTCAAACTATCTTCAAAGGCAAACTCAAGAATGCATCACAGTAGTCCATCCTTGATGTAAGCAATACATAGATAACAGAGCTGGAAATAAATGTACTGGAAAACCATGCTATAATATTTGGTTCATAGCATTTGAACTTCTTTCACCTACAGTACTACAAATAAACACTGACACAGAAGACAGCAAATTTATGTTCTGTTAGTAATGCTTGCTTTCAACATACATAACAAGAATTGGAGCAAGTCACATTCACCCTTCAAATTAGAGACATGGTGAAGGCACACATAAAGGTGTGTTCTCAGAATGAATTCAGAAATGATTGAATGCCCATCAAGCATTTACAGATTTATTAGTATTCCTTAGAACAAGGAAAACATATTGCAGTTTTACAGGACTGTGGTCTGAATATGTTACAGGGACAAACAAACATAAGCTGCTGGGTATTAAATAACTCATCAGTCAATGACATGGATGACATTTGGTCTAAGTATGATGAATAAGTGTTTCTATAAATAAGGTGACGGCAATGATGTTGTCTGGAGGTCTCTCAAATGACTATCCCTAAAAGGATTAAATCTGTTGCAGGAAAATTTGTTATGCTTACCAAATGCATTAGGCTGCTGCATTTTCACATGTCTTCTATGTACCCATATTGCTTCAGGGAATGAAATAGGGCAAGGGAAGGCATGTGCCACACGTTGGTCAAAATGAAGCAGGAGATTGCCACTGATTAAGGCTCCCTTTTGTGATTTAGGGGGGTATGCAACTTTGTTCAATTATGTACAAGCTGTGCACACACTGAAATCACAAAAAGAAATTTTTAAGCAGCCACAATCAGCCAGTGACAACGATGTTCTCAATGAGCCAGTGGAACTGCACAACAGGATATCAGCCGTAGACTGGAATAAGTTGTAAGTGGTCACAGAATTGTACTGTTTACATAGCTTCTAGCATGTGGCATATCAAAGGACATACATCTGATTATTGGGCAATCCAGATGCTGACCAGTGCTCTGCCTCCAGCCCACATGCTGGGGAAGCCCGAGCGTTGCAGGCAGCATATGGGGCCCAGCACAGTGTGGACAGACCACATGGATTCTTCCAGTGACTTGGGATATAGCAAGCATGACAGCTCTTGAGCTGAGCTGATACCTAGAATCTATATCTTCAAGATTTCACATGCCTTCTTTGCACAGGGAGAAGTAGAATGCTATATATTTACACTTCCATTTACACCCCACTACCCAAAATGGAAGCTGTAAAAAGCTAATATATGCAAATGATCAAGAGCATATCCTTTTAAAGATAGGTGTGTGGCTTTATAAAGCCTGTTAGTGTGTTGGTGGTGTGTGTGCGCGCCTGCATGCATGTGTGTCTTCCTCCTATGGAGGGACGGGAACTATAAATCACACCCCAATTTCATTCATCATAGCAAAGAAGGTTCAGAGACAATATTTAAACAACAGACAAACATATATTGCAAACTATTTACTCTGCTGGTCCACCAGCTAGCCCTCCTCCTGAATCATCCATTGGGGAATTAACGTTTGTCCAAAGATTCCTTTCCCAGGGGGGTGAAGGAGAGTTACCTCCACCATTTCCTCACCCTTAGAGCCCAAAACCACAATTAAGGCTTACAGATCTTCTGCCTCCCTTTCCTAATGTCCTTTGCCAGCTGGCATAAATGCTTGAACTACTGCTTGCAACACAAATTACGTTTTTGGGTCAGGTCCGGGACAAGTCCTCCCAGTTGACTAGACCCTTTTTTGGTCCTGGGGGTAGTCTTTGGTTTTATCTCCACATTTGGGGGGATCCTTTATGCTGAACCCCCTCAGCTGGTAATGGGAATGAAGGAACCAAAGGGAGAACTATCCTTGTATGCTGCAAAGCCAGTATATTCTGTAGATGTTGGCATTTCCCCACTCCACTCTGGGCCACCTGCCCAATCTCCCTCTCTCACTTCCTCCTATTTTTTGTTGACTGTCTCTAGCCACTCCTCATCTTCCCTTTTATATTTCTCTTGGCAGGAAATTCCTTTGGCGGGTTCCCCCCCCCCACCTTTCTTGTTTTTCCACTCTTCTCGGTTTTACCATTCTCTTGGATATAGATATCCTTGGCAGGGACCCATGGAGGGCCAGTGGGGCACAGAGTTAGACTTTTCCTGAGTATCCAAGCTTAATTGCTCACAGTGTGTTTAAAGTGTGCATATTTTGTGCAAACTGTTTATTTTATTTATTTATTTATTTATTTATTTATTTATTTATTTATTTATTTATTTATTTATTTATGTATGTATTTATTTATTTATTTATTTATTTATTTATTTATTTATTTATTTATTTATTTATTTATTTATTTATTTGATTTTTATTCCGCCCTTCTAGACATATGTCTACTCAGGGTGGCTGCTCTGTTAGCTGCTCTGGTGTCCTATGAGGAAGGACAGGATATGAAACAAGTAGGTAACTGTGGCATTCACCCTCGTGCCCCTATGCTTGACCATCAAGACTCTGAGCACATGAAGGCAAACAATCCTTTCCTTTTCATTGCTGCCACCAGGTGATCACTAAATCACCATTACCTCAGGAAGATTCAGGTCCACGCTCCAAGGTCTTTTAAATAGAAATTTTGTTTATTGATTACAGTTATTGATAGTGATTCATGGATGTCTTCTTTAAATCAATTTATTATTAACAACAACCTTCTAATTGGTAGAACACTCCTAATTCTAATTCTCGCTTGGCTCCGTCTCTCATCAACATGAATATGCATAGCAAAACATGAACCATTGACCGAATAAATGGGGAACGCTACAGTAACATAATAATAATGAGTCAAAAAATCCCAGAAGTCTATTCCCAATGATCAGGACAAGACATTTTGCTGTTTGGGGCAAAGAATAAGGTGGTGTGATCTTCCTCCATGCAATTCCCAGAGCCTGGAGTATTAGTTTTGAAAATTTGATTGATTGATTGATTGATTGATTGATTGATTGATTGATTGATTGATTGATTTGATTTGATTTGATTTGTAACCCACCCATCAGGTTTATGCGACCACTCTCAACGGCTTCCAATATGATACAAACAATAAATAAAAACACATAGTTACATAAATCTACAAATGAAAAGGTAGAAACCAAGAAAATAGAGTAAAAATAAATTAAAGAGAAATGAGATGAGAGAATAAAGTATTGACTGGAGGGAAGACCTGAATAAACATCCATGTTTTTTCTTGGCTTTTAAAGATACCGAGCATAGGGGCCGCAGGAAGTTTGTTCCAGAGGTGAGGAGCCAGCACCGAGAAGGCCCTATTTCGTGTCTTTTCCTTCCGGGTCTCTCTGGGCATCAGGCCCCTCAGCCTCACCTCCTGACTTGCATGGGTGATCCGGGTAGAGCTTGGTGGGAGTAGGCGTTCCGCCAAATATCGAGGTCCTAAACCATTTAGGGCTTTATAAGTAAGCATTCAAACTTTGAAGTTGATGCGGAAACGGATGGGCAGCCAATGCAATGCGGCCAGAGTAGGAGAAATATGATGGTATTCACTCCACTAAGGAGTCTGGCCACCGCGTTCTGCACCACCTGAAGTTTCCACATCAGCCTCAAAGGCAGCCCCACGTAGAGCGCATTACAGTGGTCTAATCCTGAGATTACGAGTGCGTGCACCAAGGTGGTGAATGCCCTCGTATCAAGCTAGGGCTGCAGCCGAGCAATCCGCCAGAGATGAAAAAAGGTGGTACGGACTACCGATGTCACCTGCGTTTCCATGGTGAGCGCCAGGTCCAGATGGATCCCCAAGCTGCGAACCCCACTCTTAGCGGCCAAGGTCACCCCCCCCAAATGAGAGTCACCCAAGCCATCGACCACAGGGCTACCCGTCCTTAGAATCTCCATCTTGTCCAGGTTCAACGTCAGCCCATTTTCCTGCATCCATTGCAGTATGGTCCCCAGGCAGCGCTGAAGGGACAGGACGGCATCACCTGCAGTTGGTGAAAAGGAGATGTAGAGCTGGATGTCATGAGCATATTGATGACACGATGCTCCACACCCCCGATGACCCCACCCAGCAGTCTCATATAGATGTTAAACAGCATTGGGGAGATAATCGACCCCTGTGGAACCCCACAATTGAGACTCCACAGGGCCGAAACACTCTCGTTTCAAATGTGTTAATGTTAAACATGAGAAATTTGAGAACTGTATGGTTGCTGTTAACATGTAACAGTGAAAATATTTCACTTGTATTAATTCATTACTTGAACTTTCATACTGAAATAAACAATAGGATTTACAGAACTAACTCATGCATTGTGTGCTGCCTAACTGAAGTAATATGTGTGAGCATTTAAAGGGGGAATCCCTTAGTAACTTTAAGTCCAGATCTACCAATCTGTACCACTAACAGTTTACGGAAATATCTTTTCAGCATCTACATGAGAATTGGGGTAGCATTCCTCTTTCCTGGAGACTCAGTAACTCTCAAGTTCTTTGTTCAAATTTTTGCCAGGGGGTGGAGGGTTGTAGCTGGATTTTAGCCAGTAATGGCTTTGATATGTTCTATCAGGCATGCAATATTAAACCGCTCCTGGCTCAACTCCAGTCAGCAAAGCATGGCCTAAATCTAATCTCTTTTAATATAGTTTGAATTAGATATGTAGAATAGGCTAATAATGCCAATTTATAGCACAGATTAAAAAATAAAAATGGTATAAGAAGTAAAATCATATTAAAAAATTACAACAAAGAAACAAGTGGTGAGTCTCTTCCATTCCATGCTGTTTTATTAGTTGTAATGCTATCAGTAAACATGCTTCAGCACTTCACAATATTTATTTTCATTTGCAGTACATGACAAAAAGCAATGGGCACAAGCTCCATCCAGCTCTCATACCCTGTAGATTGTGTTAGCTATACAAAGGGCACCTTTCTATAGCTTCAGTGCTTCAAAACAGGTACCAATTTAATTAAATTATAATCTTTTTATCAAAACCTTTACCAATAGAAATTTGGTGTCACACACCACTGCCACAGACTCTGACCGACCGTTCTCCAAGCCAGAAAAGTCTTACAGTATTTTGTAGATGGGGTAAAACATGCACTGGAAGTCTTCCCATGAAGAAAACACAGGGATATTATTTATTAATATTAATTTGTATATTGCATTTATAACCTTTCTTTCAGTCAGCCCAAGGAGCCCTCTCCTCTTGTTCACCTTATTCTCAGAACAGCTGTGTGATGTAGGTTATGCTGACACAGTGTGATTGGCCTACAGTCTCCTAGTGAGTTTCATGGTCAAGTGGGGTTTTGAGACAGATTCCCTAGTCCTAGTCTAACATTCTAGACCACACTGCCGTTTGGCAGCAAGATGTGCATGAGGCATTATTTCCAGCTGATGACAGTGGTTTTGACTAATACTTTTTGTGTTAGTCCTATAAGTTCCTCTCCCTTCTGGATTGTTGCTTCATTGGCTGCTTTCCAAACTCCCAATAAGGAGGCTAATTTAGTAACAAAGTACATGTTCTTGTAGAAGAAAAATAATGTTCACGTTTAAGTATTTTATGGACTGTGGGCTGTATTCTATTTGAACTATTTTTGTCAACACTGAAATGAATTATTTCCGTTTAACTTGCCCCTTTAACAAATAACTGGTTCATTTCTGTCCAACAATAGTGGCAGAGACTAGTGTAACGTATCCACCATCTCCATAGCCATCATCAGTAGTCCTTTGCTGAAGACAACTATTTTGAATTAACAGTCTTTTCAAATGAAGTTTTATTTTTCTTCACAATTGTCCATTAATAAATATTTAAAATGTTGTATCTTTTAATGGTAGGAATCATGAACTTCAAAAAAAATTACTTATTTGCTTGAATTATAGTTGAACCAGCAGCAAAAAAAAAAACTTGTTTCAAAACTTCAAAGACAAGTTGTGTATCATTTGACAACCAATTTGCATTAGACATTTGCTCTACCTGTTGCAAGGATGCTTATGTCTAAATGTACATTGGCCATGTTAACAATGCTATTGTCACTTTAAAACTTTATTGCCTCTGTCCCCATCCTATATCATCCAGTCTCCACCCCCAGAAACATGTAGGTTGTGTATTTAAACCTGTGGCCTTAATATTTCCTCATACAATATTGTGTCTGAGGAAATGGATTGTAATCTATAACAGTTCCTACAGAAATCTATGCCACAATACTTCTTTTTCTGTTTTATTTTTGTTAGATACTGTAGGTGGTATTCAAGCCACCTTGTCCTCCCTACCCACTTCCTTTTCTTTCTTCAGGAAAGAAGGAGGCAGAGCACCTGTCCAAGAGTGTGAAGCTTTGCAACCCTCCATTCAGAATGATTTTGACAAAATTAGAGGAGAAAGAAAAGCTGCTGCCTAGCAACTTTGGGGGGTGGGTGGGAGTCAGATGGGGTGGCAGTTCAGCATAGTCTGTTGGGTTGGGGAGAGCATTTTGAGTCACGGATCATTGAAAATTTTGCCACAGTAAGAAACACGGGCTGCTGGAGTTCATCGTGGAAGGAATGTGACTGACATTTAAGAAGAGAAAAGGATGGGAGGATTTTAAATACAACCAGTGGTGGGATTCAAATAAATTAACAACAGGTTCTATGTCCTAATGATTGATAGATAAATAAATAAATAAATAAATAAATAAATAAATAAATAAATAAATAAATAAATAAATAAATAAATAAATAAATAAATGTCCAGGACATTTTAAAAAAAGGTACCACATAAGGAACAGTCTTATATAGTACCTTTAACTTGAAAAAAATCATAGTAAAATGAGGACGGTTGGGTGTTTGACTGAAGCGGTCTCACCCCAAAACTTTTTCCCTCTGTGTCCTGCCCTCATGCCTTGTCAATCACCCCCCCCCTCTCTGCCTCGAGGCCATGAGCTCTCCTCCAGTGACTCAAGGACTCATCCTCCCCCCCTTTCCCCCATTGATGCCTCTGCTCTTTCCAGGGCTTTATCTCTCTCACCCACACCCCACCTCAGAAGGCTCAGTGTGGCGCAAGAAGGGAGGCAGCTAATTGCGCCCCCCTCCCCCCACTCGTCACTGGTCACCTGGCCCCTCCTCCTTCATTCATCTCAGGCCAGCAAACGGTTCTAAGAACCAATAGTACATTTAGGAATCGGTTCTATAGAATAGGTGCGAACCTGCTGAATCCCACCTCTGAATACAACTTTTACTTGAAAATGATAAAGGAGAGGGGAAGTAATGAGGATGAGTACATATGTCTTCAGTACTTTGTTGTGTCATAATGAGGATGAATATGCTTGTCTCCCATGATTAAGGATTTTGCATGAAGTTTCCTCTCTTTCAGATCTTAGCAAATCAGCTCTAGCTTTTTTGCCAACCTAACTAGATTCCCTTACACTTCGAAAGTATGAGTTTAGCAGTTGCTACATTTGTTGGCATTGATTAGCAGTGTTTTCACACATACGGCTTACTGTGGCAACCTGTAAAGATAAAGTACCAAAGTGCTATTTAATTAATACGTACTAATTAGCCATTTAGAATGTGATAGCATTTGACACAGCAGAATTTTATTCTCAGTCTCCAGTATGGTGAATTTTGTGATTGTGAGCAGGGAAGGTAACATTGCTTTTTCCTACATATGTATAGTACTGGCTCTTACTTTCATTGCATAATTATTCTCGTGATGATTAATTATTATTTTTAAATGAAGCAAACATTCACTAGAGGGCAATTATTCAGCTTGTTATCTTCAGATAAAGTTGCTTTAAATTCTACATAAAGACTGTCTTTTCATACATTTGTCCACTTATTTTATTACTTTCTATCCTCTTAATACAGAGCAATTGTTAGAACTGTATTAGAAATGATGTTTGACAGACATTTAAAGATGTAGGCATAACTCAATCAGTTGCTACTAGAGTAGACCCGCTGAATAAACTATTGAATGGTGAGTTATTTATGTAAATCCCATTAATTCCATGGGTCTGTTGTAGCTTGGACAAGTAACTGCATTTTGTTGAGAGGGAAAATGGTTATTGCCCTTCGGGAACAGAGAAAAGTGTGGAAGCACCTACTCTGTCTCACTCACTCCCTTGAAAAATGGAGGTGGGAGCGGGGAGATCAATCTGGATGTCTCTTGGTCAAAGGAAAAAAAAATTAAACTCACAGTACATGCTTTTGTTCTTTCCTTTCATATAGTGTGGAACTACCTCTCTGCACATCTACCTTGGGAAAGCAAAAAGTGGGTGACAGGAAAAATGTGGCTAACAACAGAACAAGAAGGAAGGGGTGTCAACTCTGAGGTAGAAAAATCTCTACGTTTCCTGACAGGTGCCAGCATGCTCCCCGTGGACACCCTGTGTTAAAGGAGAAGCATGCAAGATTGCATCTTTTAAATCCATTTAGACTCTAGCTTTCTGTGCTGAGTTTTAAAATGGTTTGTAAAGGAAAATGGACTTCTGAATTTAAAAAAGTTGTAGATGGGAAAGACTCTTTACAATTGCCACTCACTCTACCATCAGGTGTTGAACACCACCATTATGAGCGCAAACCAGAGCTGCTGGATACCAGCCTTAACACCACTTACCCCTTCCCTCCAGACATACTTATTTGGTGAACAGCAGTTACCATTTTAGTTGGGAGAAGGCCACCAGCGGCTACTTGGTTTTAGTCGATTTTAGATATCTAAGATGGTTGCCACTCACTCCAGGTCAAAGCTGAATGGCAGGTGGCACTTGGGTTCCTACCCACAAGCATTGCTTCATGCCTGCCAGGTAAGCAGAGTGGTGGGATGGGGGAAGGAATAGCAGCACCAGATAAGATGACAAATGGTAGTAGGTGTAGTTTTTGGAAGCCTCAGGATTGGAGCTTTTAATATTGGAAAATGTTGGCTGGATTGCTGTTATTGGTTCCAATCCAGTGACAGGACCTCTGGCAGTGACTTTCCTCCCCTCCCCCCATCCCGAGGCTCCCAAAGGCTTCCTCAGGGCAAAAGTACTAAATAAATAAATAAATAAATAAATAAATAAATAAATAAATAAATAAATAAATAAATAAATAAATAAAAGTGGTCCCTAGGGAGGCCCAGAACTTTAAAAAAGGGATAGGACATTTTTAATTAAGTCAAATTAAAGATTTCCATCAACGGATGTTAAGGTCAACTGGCTTACATGGCATAAAGCTATGCCAACAGGAATTCAGCCAATGTGTTTTTCTGCCTTTGCTATCACAGAAACATGGGCTTAAATCTAATTTCCAGTCCAAACAAGGGTTGATCCATTAAAGAAATTAGCTTTATTTTAGTGCTGACTTTCCATTCAGCACTGAATTCAGTGCAACCCAATCACATCAGAAGACTCTACTAAATTTCTAAATGCTGGGATTAAAAATAAAGCCCTGTTTGGAACCTAGAGTTATTAGTCATAAAATTTCACTCTCTCTTTCCCCTTCTCTAATAGCTACCCTGGCGTTTCCTGATCCAGAGGGATTTGTGGGGAAAGTACACATCTTTGCAGATGTGTTTTCTGTGACTCACTAACCCTCTGAATCTCTAAATTATTCCCAAAACTTCAGAAGGCTGCAGATTGGCTTCGGGTAATTCAGAATATCCTTCCTTTGGTTCAAATGAATCCCAAAGATGCCTGTGTCCCCTTAATAGTCTGATGCAGTACAGTCCTGGAAAAGCTTTGCCACCTAATTGCTGATTATATAAACGGCCCCTATGTTAGGCATTGTCAAAATAGTGGTCCCCCCCAATCATTCCAAATACATTGTAATTTCATCTGCACCATAGGAAGCAAGCTTTTCACTGTGGGCAGAATATAGATCTTTCTTTTTCCAAAGAGTTTTTATTTAATAGGCCGTTCACCACCTGAAAAGTTACACTGGCTGGTCTTTTAGAGATAGAATGACACCAGAATACAAAGCTTTATATATACCTTTATATAAAATCTTTATATAAAAATCCTTATTCACTAGTGCTCACTGTTTTATTTAGTGGTCACCATCTGTAAGAGACAGCAAGTTCAAAAAGATTGTATGACAAAAACCTCACAAAGATATAAAAAGAGGGTATCATTTTAGTTAAAGGAAATGCTTCTGAAATAAGTTGAATAGCTGCTGTTAATTCAAATGTCTTCAAATGTTCACTGTAGGTACTTTGCTGAATAAATTGAAAGAATACCTGCTAAGTACCTTTGTTGCACATAAGTACTTCTGTATTCTTGTTAGAAGACTTGTAAATTCAACACTAAAATGTTGCTGCAAATCACAGTGGACTCTTTTCTTGCAGGGCACGAACAGCTTTTCTTGCCCTTTTACCGTCACAGTGTTTGGATAGTGGCAAGAGGTAATAGAAGCTGTGGGACATAAGCATTGTTGTTGTTCCAAGAGGTAGTGCGTACAGCACATAAAGAGCAGGGTTCCCATCCATTCACCCCAGCTACAACTGTGACAGTTTTTGCATTTGTTCTCAGCTGAATGTATATCCTTCATTGGCAGTTATCAGACAGCAAGGGACCAATGTAAAAAAGATAAATGGACTTCTCGCTCTTCTGTTTCCTATCTGATGTAAAATATGTATTGTCAAGATTCAGAAGGTTTTGGTATAAATGTACGTTGTTGCAAGCATCAGTGCAGTAGTGAATTTGGAAATACAGCTGCCCCTCTTGACAATCCCCATAGCCAGACTTCCTGTAGTGAGGGTCCAAAAATGCCGGAAGCTGGATCAATCTATATCAACAAATGAATTTTAACAGTTTTTGTTTCCACCAGGAACAAGTATTTGTAAAACTAGTGGCTCTTAATTATATATTCAAGATTTAAGCACCCTCAAATACTTTGCATTACAATAATTTGAAACAATATATTGTTGATATCTTTTGGTGTTAACATAAAGTTGTGTCTATTACCATGGCTAGTTGCAGCTAACTGATGAGATGCTGGGGGCAAATCTTAGTCCCATGCCTGCTCACCAATCTGATAGCATAACTGACATGTGCCCTAACACCTCATCCCTTAGCTGCAATTAGCCACAGCAAATTACACAGACGCCAAAAGAATTGCAATCACTGATTCTGGAAAGATCCATTTCTTCCCCAAGTTCTATGACGATTTCAAAAGTTCATAGAGAAAAGGAAGACTTGAGTGGGGAGTGACAGATGATGCCATAGTTGCTAATAGACAGTCCTGAGAGTTTTACCACATAAGCCCTGGCTTCATTACACCACTAGTTGCAAACCTTCTTAGTTACTACATACAGATGTGCTTGTTCAATAATGCAAAACACAATAAAGAGAGCCAGTCTTTTATCTTGTATTGTAACTTAATATTATGCAGTCTCTCTCTTCCATTCAGTACATTGAATAATAGTGTGGCCGGTCATAAACACAATGTGATATAAATATAAGCTGAATCAGGATTGTATGAAATGCATAACAAACCTTATGAGGTGGTGTGTGAACGGTGGGGATGTTCCTCACCGCACCAAAATGTAGAGGGCAGCAAAATCTACTGGTGAGTATTATGAAATAAACAGCAACATTTCCTAGCCATAGTCATTTTCCTTTTTTAAAAAAAAACAGAAATATTCCTTTTCATTTTGAAGTGAACACCATGTTCTCCCTGTTTTTCAAGGGCAGCTTGCACTGTGTCTGAGGGCAGAGTGTGCGGCAGACAGCACCATTTGCCCCAGGTGCTAAAAACATTACAGTAGGTTTTTTTAAGTATGAGAGATCTTCAAGGAGTACTTTTATCATTACCAGTGAATTTCCATGGTTGACTAAGGTTTTGAACCCAGGTCTATCTCCTGTCTATCTATCCATTTCACCACACTGTCTCTCAAGGGGTCCTCCTATGGAAGCACAAATGAGATTTTTTCCAGAAGAGGAAGACAGGAGGAACACACGGTTGCATTTTTGGAACAGGGCACGAACAGCTGGTGCTATTTTGATAGTCTTACCGCTGATTCTGATGGCAGAATGTTGGCAGTAGTGGCAAGGCAGCACAGTATGAGCCACAAAAACAGCCATGTGAACCACAAGGATTCTTAAAGGACCTAGTGTGTCTCAGCTAATTTAGAGCAATCTGATTCTATTTCAACTGCCATAGTTCCATTCTGTGGAATCCTGGCATATGTAGTGTAGTCCAGGGGGGGTGCAGAAGGGGTGTCTAGAGTACAATTCTTGAATTTGCAATGGTTGTTAGAATTTATTTTATTTATTTTTATTTATTTTATTTATATCCCGCCTATCTAGTCGATAGACCACTCTAGGCGGCTTACAACATGGGGTGACACTATAAAAACAAAAGAGTTACATAATAAAAACTTTCAACCGTTGGGTTAAAACATTAGGAAAGAAAAGAGAAGGGGATCGGAATTAATTAGGAGGGAAGGCCTGCCGAAACATCAATGTTTTTAATTGCTTTTTGAAAATACCGAGCGAGGGGGCCGCGCGAATATCAGGGGGAAGGTTGTTCCAGAGGCGAGGAGCCACCGCCGAGAAGGCCCGATTTCTTGTCTTTTCTTTCCGGGCCTCCCTCGGCGTTAGGCTCCTCAGCCTCACCTCCTGGCTCGCGCGAGTGACACGGGTAGATCTTGGTGGTAGAAGGCGTTCCGCCAAGTATCGAGGCCCTAAACCGTTTAGGGCTTTGTACGTAAGCGTCAACACTTTGAAGTCGATGCGGAATCTGATGGGCAGCCAATGCAATGCGGCCAGAGTGGGTGAGATGTGTTGGAATTTTTTCACCCCGGGTATGTACCACTATCACTTCAGCAACATTATCTTTAAAATAAATATTTTTCCTTGTTTGTTTCTTTGTTTAAAATATACCTCTCCTTACTCCCAAAAAAAGGACCCAAGATGGCTTACATCATTAAAGACACAATGTTAACAACTCAAAACAGAAAATTATTAAATATTTTAAAAGAATTAAATCATCAATCATAGGCATCCTTCAGTCTCGAGAGACTATGGTAACATGCTCTGAATCGAGGAATATCCTCTCCAGAGCATGAAGCCTGGGCAAAGTAATATGGAAGATCGGCTGTTACCCAAGCAGCAGATCCCCCCTCTCCACGTTGCTGAAATGGTCCAATGGAAAGGCAAGAGCCAATACAACTGGTTCCAGCAACATCGCAGGAGTTGGCAGAACAACACGAACTGCCTTCGTGACTCCAGCTCCGGATTTTGCCTCAAGGTTAACTCCTGAAGCCTTTTCCATGAGTGGATATAGCCATAAGGCAGTGGAGGTTTGAAATTGGAGTTTTACTTCTCCTTAAAAATATTTTAAAAGAATTAAATAAATATTATATTAAAATATTAAGTAAAAACATTACCAAAATTCATTTAAAAGCAACAAAAATACAAACCAACCTATTTTAAAACCCATCTTAGACAGCCAGTCCCTAAGGAAAAGCCTATTCTGAATAATGCTGAATATTGACCTAGACTATTTAGTGTTCATATACAAGCTTCCACATTTAATGAACATGTCCTAAACCTTCTGTGCTGTGTTTTTAATTGATCTACTTACAATTTTTAAACTGTAGAACGCATACAGGATGCAGTCCTTTGCCCAGTGCCTTAAATTCTTAAAGCATCATTTAGTTTCTTAAATTTTCACTTTTAAATGATGTTTCAGGTTCTTAGATATACTTCTCCATGTAGCAGGGGAAGATAGCAGCTTTAACTTTACTTTGCTGCCCTAGATCCTGTTATTGCTATTTGCATTTCAGCTTTATTAATAAACTGGCTGCCCAGCTGCAATCGTATTCCTACAGAAATGTCAAAATTTGCAATGAATTTAACGGAACGAGATTGACTCGAACATGTTACCAGGTGTGCAAATGGTCAGAGAAACCATTTCCCAGTTGGTATCAACATCTGCATTGTACTCAGGGAATACTATCTAGTGCGTTTCAAATCATTCTTTCATTCTTGTCCTGTGTGTAGGATAATCAGGTATGGCACTCCTAGGAAGTGGAGAAAGATTATGAGTGTCTGGAGTATGCTGTAGTTAATATGTTCTTCGTTCTTCAGTTGAGAGAGGAAAATCCCTTCCCTTGTGGAGTAAACATTCATTAGAGCTCTTGCATTGCTTGGGTAGAAGTGCACTCCGAGGAGTTCTGTAGCTGACAGCCATCTCTTTGAAAAGCAAATATGTCATTTAGGGCAACAAAGGATAGACATTAAGTCTCTCTACTCTGTGTCACTTGGGGAAGTAACTCAGCAGAAATGAGGAGTAAGATCTGAATGTATCTGTAGTAGGGAAATTATTAATATATAATAATAAATGTAGTCATTCTTAGGAATAGACAAATCTCTTTAAGTTTCTTATGGTTTCTGATTTTTCGGGTTTCTGGCAGTTAACAGTTTTTCAAGTCCATGCATGATTTATATATAGCGGAATCCAATTGAATAACTTTGCCAGCATAAGTTTGTCAGCATAATTTTCTGCACCAAACAATTAATCAAGAAATTAAGGTCCTATTTCCTGTCATGCACCAAGCCATGTGACAGGAAATAGAATCTCCAATGGTTTAACCATTTGCTATTGAGGATTAATGTTGATAGGCACTAGATTATAGGAATCTGTTCACTGATTTCTGTACAATTTTATTTATGTATGTGTATTTTCAAATAGGTTTTCCCTGATAAAAAGCAATTTTCAATAATATATGCATTTTGTGCACATTGTTGCTTATATATATTTTGAGCAAAATGTTTATTTGAGAACTAAATTCAGAAAAGCATGAAGACACAAAAGAATACTTGCATTCCATTTTTTTCTTGTAGTTGATTGCAAATTACATACATTCAAACTGCAACATGACCTGAACGTCTTCCCCATCTTTGGCAATTCCTTTGTAGAATCTGAGAGTCCCTGAGGATCTTTTTAACAAATGTTGATGTAAACTAGTTGTTGTGGGTTTTCCGGGATGTTTAGCCGTGTTCTTAATATTTTTCTTCCTAACATTTCTCCAGTGTCTGTGGCCAGCATCTTCAGAGGGCAGGAGTCAGAACTCTGTCAGAAGTCACCAGAGCACAGACAGAGTTCTAACTCCTACCACAGAGATTGGAGAAATGTTAGGAAGAAAAACATTAAGAACACAGCCAAACAGCCCAGAAAACCCACAACAACCATCGAAACCTGGCTGTGAAAGCCTTCGAGAATACATTGATGTGAACTACTATGCTAGGGGCTCCTAGATAGTCAGAGCGCTAAAAACCAGGTTATTTTTTAGTCAGTTTTATTTTTGGTGTGTAGAGGTCTATTGTTATTTCTAGATACTTAAAGATACCTTCATGGATTGCTGCCTTGTCGTGGCAAAGGGGATTGAGTAATTCAGAGAAGCTATGTGCTATGCCGTTCAGGGACACCCAAGATAGACAGGTCACAGTGGAGAGTTCTGATTAAACGCAATCCACCTGGAGCAGGAACTGGCAGTATCGTTGCCAAGAAAACTCCATGAACAGAAACGCTAAAAGATACGACACTGGAAGATGAGCCCCTCAGGTCGGAAGGCATCCAACATGCTACTGAAGAAGAGCGGAGGACAAGTACTAGTAGCTCCAGAGGTAATTAAGTGGTTGGGCAAAAGCCAAAAGGACGCTCAGCTACGGACGCCCCTTGGGAGTGAAAGGAAAGTCCAATGCTGCAAACAAAAATACTGCATAGGAACCTGGAATGTAAGATCCATGAACCTTGGTAAGCTGGATGTGGTCTAACAGGAGATGGCAAGAATAAACATTGACATCCTGGGTGTCAGTGAACTAAAATGGACAGGAATGGGTGAACTCAAATCAGATGATTATCATATCTACTATTGTGGGCAAGAATCCCATAGAAGAAATGGTGTAGCCCTCGTTGTCAACAAAAGAGTGAGTAAAGCTGTACTGGGATACAATCTCAAAAATGCTAGAATGATTTCAATATGAATTCAAGACAAACCTTTCAACATCCCA